>NC_061083.1:5477056-5492056 GCF_021917145.1 Hypomesus transpacificus
TTTACTATTTTCAAAACTGCAGGAAAGACGTTACAAAGAATAATGCAAGGAGAAAATACAGTGATCCAGGGGGAGAGGGAGACAATCTCTCTCCCTACCTCTCTAGAGGATTAAAGAAAGCAAAAAAAAAGGAAAAGAGTTCAAAAGCAGAGAGCCTGAGCACTGAGTGAATGAGGACTGACAGGGGGTCTTTATCGCCTAACTTCATCTGTCTTTTTTATACACCTGCCCCGACCCTCCCTTCATTCATTCACACAGATCCCCTGTTTTTAAAACTGCTTGATTTCCGTAGCCATAGGTTTTCCTCCCTCTCCTCCTCCCCCTTTCCTTCCTTCCCTCCATCTGCCCCCTCAGGTTTTCAGTTTCTGGGAAGGGGGAGGGGGGTGGGGTGGGGGGAACTGCCCTCCCTGTCCCCCCTCCCCTAAAGACTGGCTCATTTCAAATTTTATATTTTAATTTAATTTTAACCCTTGTTTCCCCCTCTAAATAAAATTTCTGAGCAGTTGGAATGGTTTGGTTGTTTTGTTGTTGTTGGGGTGGTGGAAGGGGTTAAAGGGTCCTTTTATCGAATGCAAAGAACTGAGGTAAAGGCTGAATATGTACTGAAGGGGACAGATTGCGCTTGTCAACTTATGACCCAAACTGTAGGAAACCTTTTATACCATTTAAGTGAGCAGTCCACACACCATCAACTGGGTCCACAAACACCTTGCAGTGCAGCATTGTACCACTAGAGGGGGCCGATGGTCCTCTGCCTATTCATCTTGATACTGTGTGCAGTTTTTATTGTTTTTTATAATTCATGTGATATCACATTCCTTCACCAGAGGCTGTGTAGTTAACATAAGCCAACATATTTTCAAGCTCAAACTGAAATGTGGAATTTGATTACTGAGAGGGTTGTGTTAATTTTGTTTTGTTGTGAATATCTTAAAAGGGTCTTGTGAAGTAGTATTCCCTTTAAAGTGGCTCTGAAGAAATGTGGGTGAGAAAGGAGGGGGGGGGGGGGGGGGGAGGATGGATAGAAAAGGGGAGTGAAGAGAGGAAGGGTGTGTAAGGATATAGAACAAGAGGGTGTGTAAGAATATAGAACAAGAGGAAGGGTGTGTAAGGATATAGAACAAGAGGAAGGGTGTGTAAGGTTATAGAACAAGAGGAAGGGTGTGTAAGGTTATAGAACAAGAGGAAGGTTATAAAAAGAGGGGGGAGGGGGGGGGGGAGCAGTGCTGCAGAGAACTACTGCTCTGGGTTCAAAGTTCAAAGTGAAGTTGAGAGGTCAAATCTGTCTCTTAGGGAGGCCACCCAGAGTGGGGTGGGGGGGTATAGGGTATATCCCAGAGGGAATACGTTAATTGATTGACAGATAGTGATGGGTATTGTGTGAGGAGAGAGGAATAGAATGGTGGCAGGATTTCCTACAGGCCTGAGTTGATTGTAGTTTCCATTAACAGTTATCTCTGTGGTCTGGTGAATTGAAGGCTGTGGAATATTAATTAAAAAAAATACGTTTCATTAATGACCACCTGCATTTAGAAATGCATCAAGACATCACTGACACCAGCAGCTAGCTAATTCAAAACAGGTTTAAAACGTTCGTATCGACCGTTGAACAAGTAGGCATCTTCAACATTTCGTTGACGAGGAGTAGGAATGTACGCAGGAATGCTTGATGTTTGTTGTCACTTGTGACCGCTTTCGACAAAGACGTTTTGTAGGGGGTTCATGCGGTTCATTGCCGAGTGGTGGGCTATGGGCTGTCACGCAGGACCTCCACGGCCCCCCAGCAGCGAAGCTGAGCGGTGAATGGGGGGGTGGGGGGGCTCGTGAGCTGGGTAGTTGATTTCGCACTCAAATCATTGCCTGTTTTTCCTCCTTTTCAAATGCTTTCAATTACAAGCCCTTCCTCGCGCTGAATGGCAGCGGTCACGGGGTGTTTTTCGTTCCTTTCATCTGGTCTCGGAGGACCGTGAGATATTCTTGTCCCCCGCTTGTTGTTAGGTTTGACAGCGGGGTCCATTCACCGAGAAATTGGCCGCAATTAGAACAATTATGCTGATTCGCACTTGTGTTCAAGGCGAGGCGGAACAGAGTTTTCGCTGTGCGCGCCGGTTCCTGGCTTGCAACGGGGTTACTCTGGGCAACTGCTGAGAAAACAAAAACCCATCAATCAACAAATGAATAAGAAGACCAATAGATACCGCCAGTTTCTATAATGATATACCAATACACTGGACCTACTACGTGATGTGTGTGCTGGAATGTTGTGTGTGCAAGGTTGATCTATATAGCCTAGTTTATGTGACAGACCAAAGATATAGCCTAAGTAGCCAAAGTATTTGACACATAGGCTATGATATGTTGTGTGCTGAAATAATTAGATGAAAAAAACGAAATATATTCAAGTTGAGTGTTGTTTATTTAATTAAAAAATCGATATATTTTTTGGTAGGCATATCTTTACTTAAACTAGGAACATTTTGAATTTGTAATTGTATGCCTAGTTGTTGCAATTTAGCACTGTGTAATCCGCCGGCTGGTGAGTATTTAACTGTAATACTATAGGTTCTGTATGATTTTACAGTTTTTCCGTTGGTATTTTGAAACAATTTGAACGAAACCAAATCATGGCTTTACCAACGGGCCAAAGAAGCATCTTACACTTGTCCATGCCTACAGGTTGCTATCATCTCAGACAGCGGAGATTGCGACAATACAAAAAGTATGTGGTTACCTTTAAGACCCAGCGGAGCGCAGGCAGCCAGCGGGTTAGTTGTTTCGAGTCTCGAGAGTGTGGCTAGCTAGTTATTTGGGGGGAGGCGCTGTAGCCATTTCGTCACATTAAAGACTGAAAGAGAAGCTACATCGAGTCCCGGGGAAAATAAATTACCTCTCAGATCTGCATACAGATTACCCCTGTGCTCCGCCGCAAAGGAGCACTAGCGAAAACTTCGAACCCCATGCACAGCACGAGGAGGAGCGAGACCAGGACCGTGTAACGGGATTCTAGGCATTTTTAGGATTCCGTTTTCCGTTTTTTTTTCTTTCTATGCGTGTATGTGGAGGTTGAGCGAACAGTTCTATGAGAATCCTGCTTGCTTTGCGGCGAGAAGAGAAGTTTGGTTGTTTGTCTAGTTGGAGGAGGGAGAAGCGAAAAAGTGGGTGAAAGATGGTTTGGAACGCCGCGCTGAGAAGTGGCTTGATGTGCGTCCTCGCGCTCTTGCTAGGTTTTACATCTCCCCCGTGCAAAGCTCGGATTTACACCAACCATTGGGCTGTTCGGATAAACGGGGGGACCAGACTTCGCCGATCGCATAGCGGACAAATATGGCTATAGAAACATGGGACAGGTATGTTTACATTGGTTCCTCTTTAAGTTATCATGTCTCCACTTGTCTGGGGTTATATTCGGTTCTATAGATTATTACATGCCCCCCTCCCCTCAACATGTTCTTTTCCACCGCACTGTCGCCTACATAAACTTTTATGTCAATATGGAATAATGCCCTCAGGCTACGTTGCTATGGGGTTGAAGTACACTTCATGCGCCAAGGTTATCTCCCCCGGGGTACCGGACAGCCCAGGGCTGGCTCCGGACCAGCCCGAATCCCGGTCTATGGTCTACCGGGTGTACATGACATGCTATGGTGACATGACCCGTGACCGAGGGAACAAAGGGAGCAGACCATTGGTCGGTGGCCGGTGGCACAACAGGTGCCCCGCCACCACAACGCATTAACTCAGTTACGTGATTGCTGTATAGAAGATGATTGTTTTCCGGTCAGGCTTTGGCGAACTCGCCGACAGTAGGGGTATTAACTCGGTATTTGTTTGTGTGGTTTGAAGACCAAGCTAATAGCGATCAGGCTTTAACTTGTTTGTGCTAAAGGCTGCTTATGTCTTTAAGATTAACTTATAAATGATTGAGCTTTTAACAAGCTCATAATATCACAAGCAAAGCATTTAGCCGGTTTCTATAATAGAGCATTATAGGAAACTAATGCTCCTTGGAGCCCAACTACGTCTCAGTCTGGCAGTCTAACTATGGGTTCTCCTCTTTGAGATCATCTCAGAGCAACGTTCTTCACCGTGCCTTCACACCGTTACAATAAAGTAGCAATGCTGTTGCATAAACACTGCCTGCCTCTCTGTCCTTTTATGTCTCTCTCTCTCTCTCTCTCTCTCTCTCTCTCTCTCTCTCTCTCTCTCTCTCTCTCTCTCTCTCTCTCTCTCTCTCTCTCTCTCTTACTTCCTCTTTCTCTCTGTGTCTCTCTTTCTCTCTGTGTCTCTCTCCCTCTCTGTGTCTCCGTCCCTCTCTCTCTGTGTCTCTCTCCCTCTCTGTGTCTCTCTCCCTCTCTGTGTCTCTCTCCCTCTCTGTGTCTCTCTCCCTCTCTGTTTCTTTCCATACGTTTTTGCCCTTGTCAGGAACAGGTCTTGCTGCCTCATATCAGTGATATAGCCCAGGGTCTTCAACCAACTAGAACTATGAAGAGGAGGAGGAGGGGGGGGGTAAAGGAGGATGGGGGCGGGGTCCCCCCCCTTAGCAATGATCTCACCCTGTTGTATCTGGGATGTTCAGAAGCCTGTGCAAGTTCCGAAGTGGCAAGGGTGGGGGCGGGTGGGTGCTGTACGGGGTTGCCTAGCGACACACACGACAAGCGTGTTGGGAGAGAGCAGTAGAGTTCTGACACAGACCCAGGGACAGGAACCGGCCCCAGGGACAGGAACCAGCCCGGGGACAGGAACCAGCCCGGGGACTCCTGAGGCCCGTGGGCTCCTTCCTCCGGAGGGAATAATACAGCTCAGACACTGTGACTGGTTGGAATGGTCAACCACTATAGAACCTCCTTCCCTCCTCCGTCTTCAGAGATGTGGCCTTAATAGCCCCATTTACCCCCTACCCCATCCTTTATGAGTACCAATGTGTAGTGACCCCCCCCCCCCCCCCCTCTTGTAGGAATGTCCCTGGGTGCTGTCCCCCCCCCCCCCTACACACACACACATCTTCATTTCCATGTGAATACGAAGCACTCATTGGACTTTGACACCTCATAGACAACAGTCTTACTTCCTGCCCCAGGTCAACTGAAAGACACTCCTTTTGAGCCGATAACAGCCCAGTTCTCCGAGCCTGAACTTTGACCCCCCCCCCCCCCCGGGGAAATCACGGCAGCCATGCCATTACACATCACACACACACCAATACACACCCACCCACCAATACACACACGCACCATTACACAAGAGGACCAGTTGCACACACATTACTAAAAGGCAGGGACGTTTTCTTGGCACAGTTCAAGGTATTCCATATCATCTGAGGTGACTCAATCTAGTCTATTTCATTAGAAGGTGAAAGCCTTGTACACTTGTGGGAAATGGCTGCATTATGGCTACAAACGGGAAAAGCTGATTTCTTTAGAGAGAGAGGGGGAGGGGAGGAGGGGTGAGGAGAGGAGAGAGGGAGGGGGGGGTGAAAAGATAGAAAGGGGGGGGGGGGAGAGAGAGGGTGAAGAAAGATAAAGGGGGGGGGGGTGTACACACAGAGGAAGAGGGGGGGGGTGTACACAGAGAGACAGAGAGGAAGATGGGGGGGGGTGTACACAGAGAGGAAGAGGGGGGGTGTACACAGAGAGGAAGAGGGGGGGTGTACACAGAGAGGAAGAGGGGGGGTGTACACAGAGAGACAGAGAGGAAGAAGGAGGGTGTACACAGAGAGACAGAGAGGAAGATGGGGGGGTGTACACAGAGAGGAAGAAGGAGGGTGTACACAGAGAGACAGAGAGGAAGAAGGAGGGTGTACACAGAGAGACAGAGAGGAAGAAGGAGGGTGTACACAGAGAGGAAGAAGGAGGGTGTACACAGAGAGACAGAGAGGAAGAAGGAGGGTGTACACAGAGAGACAGAGAGGAAGAAGGAGGGTGTACACAGAGAGACAGAGAGGAAGAAGGAGGGTGTACACAGAGAGACAGAGAGGAAGAAGGAGGGTGTACACAGAGAGACAGAGAGGAAGAAGGAGGGTGTACACAGAGAGGAAGAAGGAGGGTGTACACAGAGAGACAGAGAGGAAGAAGGAGGGTGTACACAGAGAGACAGAGAGGAAGAAGGAGGGTGTACACAGAGAGGAAGATGGAGGGTGTACACAGAGAGACAGAGAGGAAGAAGGAGGGTGTACACAGAGAGGAAGATGGAGGGTGTACACAGAGAGACAGAGAGGAAGAAGGAGGGTGTACACAGAGAGACAGAGAGGAAGAAGGAGGGTGTACACAGAGAGGAAGAGAGGAAGAAGGAGGGTGTACACAGAGAGACAGAGAGGAAGAAGGAGGGTGTACACAGAGAGGAAGATGGAGAAGTGGTGTTACAGAGGAGGTGAAGTCCACACAATGACAAGCACACATAAGGAGATGGGAGGGAGGGAGGGAGGGAGGGAGGGAGGGAGGGAGCGAGCGAGCGAGCGGATGGAAGGATAAAGAGAGCTGGCACCGAGTGAGAGCACCTCTATCAGGCATTCTGGGTAATCCTCTTACCCGTGGAGCCCCCACATCCTCAGCCAATCAGAGGCCAGAGCCCAGCCTCAAACACAGGGCCTACCTGTCATCTGGGGGAGGGGGAAGAAGAGAGGATAGGAGACAAGGAGAGGGAGGAGAGAATAGGGAGAGAGGAGAGGATATGGGGAGAGGGAAGTCAGGATGGGGGTAGAGGGAAGGGGGGAGGAGGCCAGAGAAAGATGAAAGGATGGGGTTGTATAGGATGAGGGAGAGCGGGAGGAGAGGCAGTAAAAGATGAAGAGGACAGAGTGAGGCTTAAATTGAGGAAGAATATCATGATAGTGAGACTACCGTGTGTGTGTGTGTGTGTGTGTGTGTGTGTGTGTGTGTGTGTGTGTGTGTGTGTGTGTGTGTGTAAGGTGATCTGTGTCGGGGCTAGCAGCTCCAGGGGTCTAGGTCATTGAAGCAGCACAGGACACCTGGCAACCATGACAGCTTGATAATTACAGCCTTTTATTGTCTTTATGAATTATTAATGTTAATCAGCCTCCACCAGCCGGCCTCTCTCTCTCTTTTCTCTCTCTGTGTGTCTTTGTCTCTCTCTCTTCTGATATCTCTATGTTAGTTTGTCCACCCCTGTGTCCTTGATATTTATAATGTTGTTGTTCCAGATTGGGGACCTGAAGGATCACTACCACTTCTTCCACAGTCGGACCATCAAGAGGTCCACCTTGTCCAGCCTGGGGCGCCATAACTTCATCTCCATGGAGCCCAAGGTCAGCCAATCCCCAGCCAGCACACACACACACACACCATGGGTCATCAACCCACACCTGCATTATGGATGAGCCACACAACACCACCAGGACTCACCACGATGATGCCCGGGGGCGGAGCCTGGGGGGGTGGAGCCTGGGGGGCGGAGCCTGGGGGGCGGAGCCTGGGGGGGCGGAGCCTGGGGGGCGGAGCAGGAAGGAGAGGGGGGGAGGCGAAGGAGGAGTCAGGCTGGAGAAACATCCACAGAATGACATCACATGATATCACATCCTAATCACAGAAATCCGTTTGACCTCTTATAAAGGGAGATTCATTAGAATCATCTGTGTCATCTCCTGTTGTAACATGTCTGGTTTAGGTTTGACAGTAGCGCCTAAGACAGTAAGCTGGTTTCAGAAGGTGATTTGAGGTCGATGCCTGAAGTGGAGAAGAATGTACCTCTCTGTCTGTCTGTCTCTCTTTCTGTTGGTCTGTCTTTACCTGTCTGTCTCTCTGCCCTGTCTGTCTCTCTGCCTGTCTCTCTCTCTGCCTGTCTGTCTGTTTCTCTGCCTGTGTGTCTGTCTCTCTGCTTGTCTGTCTCTCTGCCAGTGTGTCCTGTCTGCCTGTTTGTCTCTCTCTCTCTCTCTCTCTATCTCTCTCTCTCTCTCTCTCTCTCTCTCTCTCTCTCTCTCTCTCTCTCTCTCTCTCTCTCTCTCTCTCTCTCTCTCTCTCTCTCTCTCTCTGTCTGTCTGTCTGTCTGTCTGTCTGTGTCTCTGCCTACAGACAGCTTAGTGTGTGTGCATCTGCACATCTGCGTGCGAAACCCTATGAGTCAGACAGATGCATTAGGCACGTCATGTGACCTACCTGTTGGACCAGAACAGTTCAATATAATCACACAGGTCTCCACGGCGACAGGGCAGGGCTTTCTGCTTTATGGCCTGCTGTGCTGATTGGCAGTCTAGCAGATGTGCAGCTCACAGCAGATTGGACTTTGCTGGAACAGTGAGCAACCTTTACAAGGTCACAAGGGTTAGATGTGGAGGAAAAAGGTTTTGGACTTTGATGTGGGGATTATGTGACATTTCTGTTTAGTTGTGCTGCTTGACTATTGAGCCACCACTCTTTCCCACACAAACACACACAGGCACACTCACAGATCCTGATGACTCTGTTTAGGGCTTAATGGTGTGTGTAAATGGTTTGCTTTGAAGAGACTGGTGATGGCTCAGTGGAGATATCAGCAGCAATCTCTCTGTCCCCAAACACAAATCTACCCCTCCCTCTGTCCCTCTCTTCCTCTCTCCCCGTCAGTCTTTGACTCTAGCTTTCTCTCTTCCTCTCCCCCTCTTTTCTCTCCTGTTACGTGTTTCCTTCATCCATCCATCTCCTTATTTTTCTTATCAGCTCCGGAGAGAGATATGGATGGAGGGATGAATGGATGGAGGGATGAATTGGGTTGTGAAGACTAGCTTCCTCCCTCATCAGCATCCTCTTCTGTCAGTGGTGCCCCTGTGCTGTGTGTTCCTTCCTGTCTGTGTGTTCCTTCCTGTCTGTGTGTTCCTTCCTGTCTGTGTGTTCCTTCCTGTCTGTATGTTCTTTCCTGTCTGTGTGTTCCTTCCTGTCTGTGTGTTCCTTCCTGTCTGTGTGTTCCTTCCTGTCTGTATGTTCCTTCCTGTCTGTATGTTCTTTCCTGTCTGTGTGTTCCTTCCTGTCTGTGTGTTCCTTCCTGTGTGTGTGTTCCTTCCTGTGCGTGTGTTCTTTCCTGTCTGTGTGTTCCTTCCTGTCTGTGTGTTCCTTCCTGTCTGTATGTTCTTTCCTGTCTGTGTGTTCCTTCCTGTCTGTGTGTTCCTTCCTGTGTGTGTGTTCCTTCCTGTGCGTGTGTTCTTTCCTGTCTGTGTGTTCCTTCCTGTCTGTGTGTTCCTTCCTGTCTGTGTGTTCTTTCCTGTCTGTGTGTTCCTTCCTGTCTGTGTGTTCTTTCCTGTCTGTGTGTTCCTTCCTGTCTGTGTGTTCCTTCCTGTCTGTGTGTTCCTTCCTGTCTGTGTGTTCTTTCCTGTCTGTGTGGGTCTTGTCTTAAGAAGGGGCCCCATACCAGTCAACTCACCTGGACAGAATCACCCTGGCTTAGGACGGGGGACCCCTACACACACACACACACACACACACACACACACACACACACACACACCGTACCAGCTTGAAGGTTTCTCTGCAAATGTCAGGTTTTTGCTATTGGAAAAATTCCTGCTGCCTCTCTCCCTCGCGCAGACAAGCTGCCAAGGAATGCCGGGAACTTGTCATGAATCCATAACGTTAAAGAGATTGATGTGACCTGAGAGGTTTATGTCGTTGTGTGTGTACTTGTGGTTGTATGCGTTTGGCTGAATGTTTATGTTTAAGTGCACTTTCAAGTGTGTGTTTGCGTCCGTTTCAGCCAAGTTGCAAGTCTCTGTGTGTGTATTGGACGGTTCACATAACAAATCCAATCTGTTGAACTCCCAACTTCTAAGTGAGAGATTCCTGTGTGGTGATTGGCTGATTGTTCTTGACCCATTGACCAAAAGGCCCCTGTGTCATAGGTGGAATGGATTCAACAGCAGGTGGTCAAGAAAAGGATCAAAAGGGATTACAAACCAAACCCACTCGTGTCTAGCTCGACCCTGACCAGCCCTGCCCAGAACATCTATTTCAACGATGCCAAATGGAGTAGTATGTGGTACATCGTAAGTATGCAAATCAAACTCAACCTTTAGGGTTAGGGTTCTAACCCTGACCCAGCTTTTAGGGTTAGGGGTCTAACCCTGACCCAACCTTTAGGGTTAGGGGTCTAACCCTGACCCCGTTACTGCCGGTTCCGTGGGTGGGTTTAGGGTGTGTGTGAAAGAGATATTATGGGTGTGTGCCTTCAAGGAGACTGTCTAGACGACCTCTGGCACATTTCTCTGAGATTACCAATGCTACAAAGGATTTGCTATGAGCCAGATATGTGTGTAGACTGCCTCAGTGTGTGTGTGTGTCCTCAGATCTGTGAATGGTTAACCCTGGAGAGATAATTCAAACACTTTGACCTCAGATCCTCAACTTATTTTTCCCCGTTTTTGTACAGAACTTTCTGAACTTTGTCAATAACAGCTGCCAGAGTCCTCTGGGGTGTGTGCGTGTGTGTACGTGTGTTTGTGTTTGTGTGTGTGGGGGGGATAGGGAGCGAGAGAGGGAGAGAGGTAGGCAGGACGTTTGTGGACTTAATTGCTCAGGTTATCTGTTGAGACTTGTCCTACTTGGGACTTCATATGATCGTGTTGTTACGGTCTTCCCCACCTCTCTCCGTCAGCCCAGTAAATCAGCTCCACATTCTAACGCTGCTTTACTCCGCGTCCGTCTCACAGGACCAATACTGCCAAGAACTAGAACAGGATAGTTATAAAATACCGTATTCGTTCAAGTATAGAGAGGGATTTGAAACTAGGAGTTCTGGATCTCCTTGTTGTATCCAAAGCTACGTACACAGAGGGGGTTTGGAAGCGAACGTCTCTTGAGCTCCTTATCCATGCCATCCCATAACTAGACCAGAATAATGACCATCAGTAACTGCAGAACAGGACCATGACTGTCAGCAACTGAACAACACTTCTCCATTCCAGCACTGTAACGATGACATCCATAACTGCCAGTCTGGCATGAACATCATGGGTGCCTGGAAGAGAGGCTACACAGGGAAGGATGTGGTGGTCACCATCCTGGACGACGGCATCGAGAGGAACCACCCAGACCTCATACACAACTACGTAAGTGTGTGTGCATTGGTTCGTGGCTATGTGTGTGTTGGAAGTTAGTGTAGAAATGTGCACGTCTGTCTCTGTCTCTCTCTCTCTCTCTCTCTCGCTCGCTCGCTCGCTCGCTCGCTCTCAGACTGTCTGTCTGTCTATCTCTGACAGGACAGGTTACCATGGTTCAATGGATCCCTGTCTTAAGTGGTATTAGCATGTATGATGGTGGTTGTTAACACGTCCTCCTTGCTTTCCAGGACAACCAGGCCAGCTTCGACGTCAACGGCAACGACATGGACCCCATGCCGCGTTACGATGCCAGCAACGAGAACAAGTGAGACCACAGCACAGAGAGAGACAGACAGAGAGAGAGACAGGTAGAGAGACATACAGAGAGAGAGACAGACAGGTAGAGAGACAGACAGGCAGAGAGACAGCGTGCTGGACCCCATGTCCCCACAGCACCTCTTGATGTGGCCGGCCTGAGGGGCTGTGGTTTGATTGAGTTGGTGTGAGAGTCTGTATATATCAAGTGTGTGTGTGTGTCTCCCCTCCCAACGAGCCCTGTGCCCTGTGCCAGTTTGGCGGTTGGAGGGTTTTGGCGGCTGCAGCCTTGGCATGCAGTCGATCCTCAGCGGTAGTTGGTTCTCTTAAAGAGACAGGAGGTTTGAGTGGAGCTGCGTTCTGGCTCTGGATGAAGCTAGACCGCTAATGCTAGTCCGCCCGCCCCCACTTCCACACCACAGGATAATCTAGGCCGAGTCAGCCCTGAGTTCTGTCTTGTGTTTGTGACTTTCGCAGGCAGACAGACGGGCAGGCAGACAGAAGACAGGTTGGCAGACAGACAGACAGACAGGCAGGCAGGGCTGGAGGTCTGTGTGGTAACAAATCAGTGGGGGACCCCAGTCTGGAGGTATGGGGGTGTGAGGACCATGTCTAGGGGTGGTCTGGAGGTACGGGGGTCTAGAGGACCATGTCTAGGGGCGGTCTGGAGGTACGGGGGTCTAGAGGACCATGTCTAGGGGCAGTCTGGAGGTATGGGGGTTTAGAGGACCATGTCTAGGGGCGGTCTGGAGGTACGGGGGTCTAGAGGACCATGTCTAGGGGCGGTCTGGAGGTACGGGGGTCTAGAGGACCATGTCTAGGGGCGGTATGGGGGTTTAGAGGACCATGTCTAGGGGATTCGGGGTCTAAGTCCTCCAGCCCAGAAATGGAGGCAGGGTTGCCATGGCAGCGGTCCAAGCTGGGCGGGGGTGGGGGCGGGGTGGTGGGCGGTAGTGCAGATGTTCCCTGTAGGGGTGCATGTCCTGTGGAGTGTGTGTGTGTGAATTGTGAGGAAGAAATGGTTTTGTCGTCTGTGTGTGTAGTTGGAGAGAGTGGGTGTGTTGGAAACACGGGTCACTGACCTTGTCTGATTGTCACGACTGTGTGTGTGTACACGTGCATGTATGCATGTGTGTGTGAATAGCTCTGCTTCCTTAGTTCCTACAGTGCTGGGTGACCATGATAAGCAGTCCTGTCAGTGTGTGTGTGTGTGTCCCAGGCCTCCACAACCAGCCCCTCTGGGAAGCCTCTGGTGTTTGTGGATTCCTGTCAGAGTTTGCATACTTTCACGTGTTTGTAAGTGTATGAGGGGGGGGGGGGGACAATGCTGTGGTTTAAACTACAGTTGGGCCATCTCGTCTGGGTTTCCTGTGTGTGTGTTTGTGTGTGGTGTGTTTGTGTGTGTGTGTGTTTAACCCTCTGCTCCCCCTCAGACACGGGACACGGTGTGCAGGTGAAGTGGCAGCATCTGCTAACAACTCCCACTGCATTGTGGGAATTGCCTACAACGCTCGGATTGGAGGTGTGTAAGGGGTGTGTGTTGGTTGTCCCGAGGGTGTGTGTGTCTGCTTTGTTCATTTGATGTGTGTGTTTATTCCCCATGTGTGCTGTGTTTTTGCATGTGTGACATGTAGCGTATACAGCGTACAGGTGTTCGAGCATGTTGTTATTACCTGGGTGGATGCGGTATGTGTGTGGGTGAATGTTTGTTCATTACACCTACGTGTGTGTCTGTATTAATGTGTATGGGTGTTAGATTAACATTTATTGAACTTCATTTATCCTTGAGGGGAAATTGCTCTTTATGGCAGTTTATTTACCTGTGTGTGTGCGACTGTGTTTATTAATGTGTGTGTCTGCGTCTGTTAAATTATGTGTATGCGTGTTTAAAATATTGAACTTAATTTATCCCTGAGGGGAAATTGCAGTGGCACTTTATTAACATGTGTGTGCGGTCTGTGTGTGTGTTTGCGTGCTCTGTGTGTGTATGTGCTCTGTGTGTGTGTGTGCTCTGTGTGTGTGCACGCTCTGTGTGTGTATGTGCTGTGTGTGTGTGTGTGTGTCCAGGCGTGCGGATGCTGGATGGGGATGTGACAGACATGGTGGAGGCTAAGTCCCTCAGCCTGCAGCCCCAGCACATAGACATCTACTCTGCCTCCTGGGGCCCCGACGACGACGGCAAGACCGTGGACGGGCCGGCTTCCCTTGCTCGGCAGGCCTTTGAGAACGGCATCCGCATGGTGGGGCTCACACACACGCACACGCACACACACACACACAAGCTTACACGCTGCATACACACACACACACACGCAAGAGCTTACACGCTGCATACACACACGCACACACGCACAAGCTTACACGCTGCATACACACACACGCACGCACACACACACACGAGCTTACACGCTGCATACACACGAAGCTTACACGCTGCATACATACACACACTGCTCACATACGGACGCACACACGTCAGTAAACGCAGTACGTTTTCCAAAGAACTAACGAAATTCTCAGGGTTCTCATGGGTTCTGGTAAACACACACACTCAACGTTTCCTCTTATCAATGCCCCTAGACGCTGGATTAGTGAGGCCTGTCTCATTAGAATATTCAAATAACCGTATGCATATTTATGAGCGTATGCATATTTAACGGGAGCTTCAGCAGAGGTGAAGTGTTGAGGTCAGACCCTGTCACTCTCAGTGTTGACTTGTTCTCTAGTACACAGTACGAAAGCTCCTTTAGAACTCCTTTAGAAACGCCCTCTTATAAACACCTTGGTCTTCATAGACTCAATGAGGGAATCTTTCTGTCTGTCTGTCTACCTGCCTGTCTGTCTGTCTGCCAACCTGTCTGTCTGTCTGTCTGTCTGTCTGTCTGTCTGTCAGCCTGTCTGTCTGCACAGCAGAGTGCATGTAGCAGAGCAGTGCTATGAGAGACAGGCTGAATCTATTAGAGCAGAGGTGTGTCAGAAGCCGCTGTGTGTGTGTGTGGCTCCTATTGGCAAAGACCTTCTGAGTCGTGTGCGTGTGTGTGTGTTGGAATTCCTTTCTTCTCCTCTCTACATTCCATGGTTCTAATCCGCTCTCCCACAGGTGAACTTTTCACCAGCTTCTGGATGACTCTTCTCTCGCTCCTCTCCCACCAGTGTTCATCTGCCTCTTTCCCCCTCTGATTTGCTCTCTCGCTCTCTCGCTCTCTCGCTCTCTCGCTCTCTCTCTCTCTCTGTCTCTCTGTCTCTGTCTCTCTCTCTCTCTCTCCCTCTCCCTCCTCCATCAGTGTTTACTCCTGCCTCATCCCTCCACTCTGAAGGGCTTTCCTCTTATCGCTTCCTAACAGACCCCCCTTTGAAGTGCCCCTATTCACCTTTTATTCCTCCTGTGTGTGTGTGCGCTTGTCTCTGAAACCTGTAAGTGTTCTGAGTGTGTGTGATTGTGTAGCATGTGAGGCGGGTGAACGTCTGTCCGTGGCCTTGAGCAGCAGTGGCATCTCACCCGCTGACAGCTCTGGTGTCACTATGGGCTGTCACTCTGGTCGGCTCTCCTCCCCTGAGCGTTCAGCCTCTTAGAATAGACCACCCGCTGCTGTCTCATGGCCTCCTAGGATCTTTATATATCAAGGTTGAGACAACGGTGACATTTTCATGTGAAGACGTTTGTCATT
>NC_061083.1:5497056-5592765 GCF_021917145.1 Hypomesus transpacificus
GTGCACCCTTACTCCTCGCTGCACGTTGAGAACCTGCGCTCTGCCGAGGCCCCCATCGATGAGGAGTTCACAGAGGAGTACAACGGTAGGTGGTGACCCCTGACGACCCCTGACGACAGAAACAAAGGGCAGCGGTTAACTAGTGGGCTCTTGTTTGTGTCCCCAGGCCCCTGTGACAGGGAGTGCAGTGACAACGGCTGTGAAGGACCCGGCCCTCACCAGTGCAGCAACTGTCTTCACTACTTCCTCAAGTTTAAGAACAACACCAGGTAGGAATGACAGCACTCTGCTGACCCTACACCACACCGGGTTCTAGAATGCCTGATGTCCCTCTCCAGGTTCTAGAACACCTGCTGTCCCTCTCCTGGTTCTAGAACGCCTGCTGTCCCTCTCCAGGTTCTAGAACGCCTGCTGTCCCTATCCAGGTTCTAGAACGCCTGCTGTTCCTCTCCAGGTTCTAGAACGCCTGCTGTTCCTCTCCAGGTTCTAGAACGCCTGCTGTCCCTCTCCAGGTTCTAGAACGCCTGCTGTCCCTCTCCAGGTTCTAGAACGCCTGCTGTCCCTCTCCGGGTCCTAGAACGCCAGGTTTCCTATGACTCTGCTCTCAGGGAGGGAGTGTGCTCTGGTGTGCGTGTGCGCAGCATGCTGGGTTCACATGCTCGCTGACAGACAGCTGGGTTTACATGCTCGCTGACAGACAGCTGTGCAGTCGTCAGAAGAGCGGCTGGAAGGCCTCCTAAAGAACTGCGTGTGCCCTCTAATTAGAGCTCTCTAACACAGCATCCCCTCCAGGAGCGCTTCATCTACCAGCGCTAGAGGGAGGAGGGTCACCCAGGGGTGGGGTTAGGGAACGGAAAGGGGGCAGTTTAATGCTTATGTAATTACATCCTTGTGTCTGACTTTGATGGCCTGGACTAAGTGATGGGGGATAGTAGCCTAGGTGGTCTGTGTGTGTGTGTGTTTGTGAGTGTGTGTGTATGGGCCCTGTTTCACCATGTATAATCAGTGTGGAGGAGAGAGGGGCGAACAGGTTTATGGAGCGCTCCACCAGATGGGCTGTACTGCACCTGCTGAGGATACAGCATGTAGATGGAGGCACACACACTATACATGTACACACACACACACACACTATACATGTACACACACACACACTATACATGTACACACACACACACACACACACTATACATGTACACACACACACACTATACATGTACACACACACACACATTAGACATGTACAGACACACACATAGGAATGGGGGTTACAGGATTGCTGTCACGCACACTGTTTTCATGAGCACACATGCTGTGAACTTTGTCCAGTTCTATGGAGAGGGGTACTGTCCAGTTCTGTGGAGAGGGGTACTGTCCAGCTCTGCGGAGAGGGGTACTGTCCAGCTCTGCGGAGAGGGGTACTGTCCAGCTCTGTGGAGAGGGGTACTGTCAGCTGGCACAGAGATTTCTCAGCTTTATGATCGACATGTTCAGAGTACTAGCATTCTGACCTGATCCAGCCACTGAAAACAACAAGCATTATGATGCTATTGATTCCTATTCCTCTCTCTATCCCCCCCCCCCCCCCCCCCTCCCCCCCCCCCCCCCCTCCCCTGCAGGACCTGTGTGTCGGACTGCCCTACTGGGTTTTTCCGTGACGACAGGAAACGCTGTAAGAAGTGTTCAGCTCAGTGTGACACATGCGTGGGTAGTCGTAGCGACCAGTGCACCACCTGTCGGACGGGCTACTATCTCAGCGAAGGCTCCAACACCTGTGTGGCCAGCTGCGAGGACGGCTTCTACTTCGACCATGGTAGGACACACACACCCTCACACACACACATCCTCTCACACACACTCATACACACTCTTACAAAGGTAGAGCTGTTTCTTCCTGCGTGACTGTTGCCTCCTTTGTGGCTGTTCCTTTCTGTGTGTCGGTTCCTTCCTGTTTGACTTCCTCCTTCCTGTGTGGCTGTTGCTTCCTGTTTTGACTTCCTCCTTCCTGTGTGGCTGTTGCTTCCTGTTTTGACTTCCTCCTTCCTGTGTGGCTGTTGCTTCCTGTTTTGACTTCCTCCTTCCTGTGTGGCTGTTGCTTCCTGTTTGACTTCCTCCTTCCTGTGTTTCAGACGCCAGCATGTGCAGGAGATGTCATGAGAACTGTAAAAAGTGCAGCTCATCCAGCGTGTGCTCAGAGTGCAAGCATGGGATGAGGTGAGCAGAACCTCCCCTGATTCGCCCCTGACCTCCCAGCAGCCCCCCCCCACCCCAGTCTCTTACATCAAGAGTCCCACCCTGCAGAGTTTCCCGTGTCGGCCGGTGTGGGAGGACGAGGCAGTAACATGTGTTACAAGACCACAGTAACACACACTCACACATTCCCACGGTTACACACACTCACACATTCCCACGGTTACACACACATTCCCGTCTTACTTCACTAGTAGAGAAAGGTGGCAAAACCAAACCAGATGCTTTCTGAGAAATGTGGCTAATGTAGCCCAGCTGGTTTAACCAGCCAACCAGCCAGCCAGCCATCCAGTCATCCAACCAACCAGCCAACCGCCAGCCAGCTTTTACAGAGAAGAACCCTCACAGGAACTTCTCAGAACAGAGTTTATGACCTGATGTCCTGCTTTCCTGTGGACTTTCAACCCCCCCTCCCACAGTCACACACACACACACACACACACTCTCCCTCACACACACACACACACATACTGATGCACACACACACACTCTCCCTCACATACACGTACACACACACACACACATACTGACTCACACACCCCGACCTCTTGTGCTATCATGCTCTGTTCTAGTTGAAGAGTGTTCTGACTGGATACAACTTGCTGATTCAACTGTCTGCCTGTCTGCCTGTCTGCCTGTCCAGCCTCCAGAACAACAAATGTCAGATGACCTGTGACCCCGGAACCTACTACAACGGGCACAGGAGGGCGTGTGAAGTGTGCCACCGGGCATGTGCCACCTGCGCAGGTAACCACAGCACCCTTCTCCGGTTACCACCACCTTAACATTTAGGCATTTAGCAGACGCTCTTATCCAGAGCGACTTACAGTAAGTACAGGGACATTCCCCCCAAGGCAAGTAGGGTGAAGTGCCTTGCCCAAGGACACAACGTCATTTGGCACGCCCAGGAATCAAACCAGTAACCTTCAGATTACTGGCCTGATTCCCTAACCGCTCAGCCACCTTAACTACGACTGTGTCCCGGGAAGAGAAGCTCACTGACTGGCTCACTTCCCGCTCACTAACGTGTCACTTCCCGTCTGCAGGCACGGGGATAGAGGCGTGCAACAAGTGCGCGGAGGGCTACTTCCTGGAGGAGTGGCGCTGTGTGCCCAGTTGCAGCGTGGGATACTACCTCTCCGAGCAGACCTCAGACAAAGGAGACGCCCTGAAGTCCTGCAAGAAGTACGTCCTGCCTCGTGACATCACATCCTCCTGCGTGACATCACATCCTCCTAAAGGGACCCGACTCCTAATTTAAGTTCTGATTGTGTAGACCTCTCTCACCCTCTCCCTCTCTCTCGCTTTCTCCCCTTCTCTCTCTCTTTCTCACCCTCTCCCTCTCTCTCTCTTTCTCTCCCCCTCTGTCTCCCAGGTGTGACCACAGCTGCCAGTCGTGTTCAGGTTCTGGGGAGAGGAACTGCAGCACCTGTGTGAGTGGATACAACCTGGAGGCAGGAGTCTGTGTGGTCAGCACCATCTGCAAGGATGGTGAGTGCTCTGCATCTCTCTCTCTCTCTCTCTCTCTCTCTCTGTCTCTCTCTCCTGCACTGCATCTCTCTAACACTCTGTCTGTCTATCTCTCCTGCTCTGCATCTCTCTAACTCTTTCTCTCTGTCTCTCTCTCCCTCCTGCTCTGCATCTCTCTAACTCTTTCTCTCTGTCTCTCTCTCCCTCCTGCTCTGCATCTCTCTAACTCTCTCTCTCTGTCTCTCTCTCCCTCCTGCTCTGCATCTCTCTAACTCTCTCTCCTGCTCTGTCTCTTTGTCTTTCTCTCAACATGTTTCTGTCACACTAACACTCCCAGTACTCTGCTCTTGAACACGCTCCCTCTATAGCTATCTCAAAACACACTTTGTCACCGTTATCTCTCTCTGTCAAACACACACACACACCGTATTCACCCGCGTTCGGTAGTCCTCACCTTAGGCTGTCTCCCCATCTCAGTTTCTATGCATGAGTCTCTTTCTAGCAGTGACGGCTGGTTGCTGTCCTCTTAGTCTGCTGAGCATGTCACCCCTCCTGTCTTCATCACCTGCTTCCTAGTGTTCACCTGTAGTCTCCATCCTTGATTCTGCATGGATCCTGCATGTTGCAAAAAGCCCTCTAAGCTAACACAATCGTTTCAGTGTCTGACTGGCTGGCAGGTTGACCGGTTGGTGGACTGGTTTGCTTGGTCTGGTAACATGGTTCCAGCCAGCCAGCGTGTCAGCCACTAAGACCAGCTAGTCCTTTGTGACCTCTGTGATCTGTGTGACCTCTGTGTGACCTCTGCTGATGATTTCCTCGTACTCCCAGTGCATCCTCAGTCAGCCAGTCAAACCCAGGGCAGGAGCTCTGTTGGCCAACATAGACTGGTTTGTCTGGCTGACTGGCGATCCACTTGAAGAAGTTTTATTTGATGACAAATTAAACATGGACTCTCTCTCTAATTGTTTGCCGTTCTCTCTCTCCCCCCCCCCTTCCTCTGCCCCTCTACCCCTCCCCCAAAAATCTGTTTGTTTTTCATTTTTCCCCTCCTGATGTGGATCCAACACATTCCTGACGGACTTCAATCTGTCCCCCTCTGATGACATCACACCTGATCCACCCCCCTCCTTCCTGTCATCCTTACCAATCACATGGCCCTTTCTGCCTTCTCCTGACCAATCCAAACCCCCCCCAACCCTGACACCCCCAAACCCCCCCCCCCCCAACCTCACATCCTCCCTCCCGCCTCTTCTTCCTGGTCTGTGGAAAGCAAATGAAGAATCGTGGGCGGAGGGCAGTTTCTGCGTGCTCGTTAAAAAGAACAACCTGTGCCAGCGGAAGGTGCTGCAGCAGCTGTGCTGCAGAACGTGCTCCTTAAAGGAATGAGGAGGGAGGGCAGGGGGGGGCCGTGAGGGGGGAGGAGGAGCATGACGGGGGGCGGGCGGCGGTCACAGAGGGCTCGGGAGAGCGGGGGGAGGCTCCTCTCCCTCTCTACAGCCCCCCCCCCCGCCCCAGCATCCACGCCCCCACCCCCCTCCCCCACCCCCCAGACAGCCCACATGCTCGCTCGCTCACGGTCACGTAATTTATAAGAGAGTCCGTGCCTCTTAAAGGAACTGTGTCGGAGGTGCGATGACAGAAGTACAACAAACCTACCTTTATTTTTCTGTACGGGGACTCAAGGTCAGGGGTCATACGACTGGGATGGACAAACAAACAGACGAATAAACAAAACTAGTCATGTGTCGGTATTTTGTGACCAAAGCATCGATGCCAAAATAATTGTTCCTATTATTATTATTATTATTATTATTTTATTTTATTTTTTTGCCAGTGTAGGATATGTAGCTTGAAAGGAAGTGACCCGCCCACTGAATCTGAGTGTTCATTGGATGCACAGACAAACGTGATGAACCATGGAAGAGACAGGTGGCCTGCTTGTAAATAAACTTCAGAAAGCTCACTTAATAATGTGAAAACTGTCTGGGCTTGACTTTGCTATATATATATGTATACATATATATATGTGTATGTATAGGTGTATGTACTATATATAGATATATATAGATATATATATATAGATATATATATATATCTATATATATCTAGATATATATAGATATATATATATATATATAGATATAAACACACTCACCTGTGTGCATGTATACACACACACACACACGGACAAATACAGCAACACTTGAAAAGACTGATGTTAGAAACCTCTATCACAGTCCTCTACCTTCACTATTGGCTCCCTGCTCTGGCCTGTCTGGCCATCATTGGTGCTCATCTTCATCATCCTCATCGTTTACCCTTTTCCCATCCTCTCTCTTTATTCTGAGTGTGTGTGGTGTGTGTGTGTGAGCATAAGATGGGATAGAAATGGAAAAGATTCACATAGCATGCATCCATCCTGCTCAGATTGCTTTACGAGGTAGCTGAACAACGTTCTACCCCTCTCACACACACCTGTACCATGTTCTACCCCTCTCACACACACCTGTACCATGTTCTACCCCTCTCACACACACCTGTACCATGTTCTACCCCTCTCACACACACCTGTACCATGTTCGACCCCTCTCACACACACCTGTACCATGTTCGACCCCTCTCACACACACCTGTACAAGGTGTTCTTTAGGCCCCTGCCCCTCTCAGCCTTAGCAGCAGTGATGGGCTTCTGCTTCCTGTCTGGGCAGGCCTGGTTCTTCTGCTGCCTGTCTGGGCAGGCCTGGTTCTTCTGCTCCCTGTCTGGGCAGGCCTGGTTCTTCTGCTTCCTGTCTGGGCAGGCCTGGTTCCTCTGCTTCCTGTCTGGGCAGGCCTGGTTCCTCTGCTTCCTGTCTGGGCAGGCTTGGTTCTTCTGCCCGCTGCAGGTCCTGGTCACCACACAGCACCAACATAGGACTGTTACAAATCTCAATCAGATCATATTGGTCAATACTTGGAGTGCACTTGATGACTTCACAGTGAAATCAGTGAAGTGGGACCTACAGTTTTAAACTCCCCTCACCTCTAACCAGGAGCGGGATCTGTAATAGGTTCAATTTTATCAATTCAGGTCTTCGTGATAAAATAAAGACTTTAAATGTAAAAGGCTGTATCTATTGATATCTATGGACTTAATAAAATTATGTTTTTTTAATTCGGAATGAATGAAATCGAAATGGAACATTCTGATGTGATGTGTTTCACTGTGTGTGTGTGTGTGTGTATCACGTCAGACACACACTCACAGGTCCTTCCCCCTGGGTTCTACCCAGCCGGATCTAGAACGTGTGACCTAGAATCTTGTCCTGTTAGTCCTGGCCCTGATGGAACAACTGCAGATGGAACCCCCACCCCTCGTAGAACCCCAAGGTTCTGAACGTTCTGTATTCCAATTCTAGAACATCCACATGGGTTAGACCCCGCCCCTCTGGTGGTGAGTCGTGACGTACTTCCTGTTTGGAGTGTTGCAGTGTTAGGTAAACATGATGTACTGCTGGTTCTGGTTCAGTAAAAATAAAGATGGATGGAGCCCCTCGGTTAACTAAAATGTGTTCTTTGTCATTGTTTAAGATGACTTGAATAGACCTTTAGTGTCGTAGAAGACACCACCCACTTAATTATATATATTTTTTTTGTTTGTTTTCAACTGTAATACCTGTGTCAATGCGTATTAATGTCTCTCTAAATCCTTAGTTTGGGATTTTATTTTTTACTTTAATGTTCTTATTAAAATGTTTAATCTGTTTGCTTTTTAGTTTTCTTGTTTCTATGGGGATTTTCGTTAGTGGCAGTTGGCTTGTAGAACCCTGGAGTTTCTCCTTTGTCCCTCTGTCCCTGTGTCCCTCTGTACCTGTGTCCCTCTGTACCTGTGTCCCTCTGTACCTGTGTCCCTCTGTACCTGTGTCCCTCTGTCCCTGTGTCCCTCTGTACCTGTGTCCCTCTGTACCTGTGTCCGTCTGTCCCTGTGTCCCTCTGTACCTGTGTCCGTCTGCCTCTGTACCTGTGTCCTGGTGTACCTCTGTCCCTGTGTACCTGTGTCCCTCTGTACCTGTGTCTCTGTGTCCCTCTGTACCTGTGTCCCTGTGTCCTTTAACAGCAGCAGGTGGAGAGTGTCCCATCTGTCCCTGTGTCCCTCTGTACCTCTGTCCCTGTGTCCTTTAACAGCAGCAGGTGGAGTGTCCCATCTGTCCCTGTGTCCCTCTGTCCCTGTGTCCCTGTGTCCTTTAACAGCAGCAGGTGGAGTGTCCCATCTGTCCCTCTGTCCCTGTGTCCTTTAACAGCAGCAGGTGGAGAGTTTCTCCTGCAGCTTGGAGCTAAGCTTAGCAGGACTGTTACGTTCGCCCATCAACAGGTCACCTAGCGCCAACACTAAAGTATCTTTCGATGGCCATATGGTAGAGAATAACAGGACTGACAAAACTGAGAAAGATTAACGCCCACTCTCTCAAATCTGGCAAAAGTAATGAATTTGTTTAGCAATTTATTTATTTGGAATTAATTAATTCAGCCTGTAAATAATCCTGGACCTTTCGTCACTCTATCTTGCAGTTCCCTCTCAATATCTTGATATAAATAATATACATGATTAGATTATAAATATATAATATACATGTGTTTTTTTTCATGTGAAAAACTGCCAACTCCTTCAGCAAAGTTGTTTACTTTCTTTCTCATCTTCTAAAGCTCAAGTTTGAAGGCATCCATCTGTGCTCAGTTATTCCTGTGTGTGTGTGTGTGTGTGTTTGAGAGAGGTGGTGTGTGTGTGTGTGTGTGTGTAGAGGGGGTGAATTGGGGCTTCTTCCTGTGCTGGGACACAAAGGGGTGCTTTTGTTTTGATGAAAACAATTCAGCTTTTCACCGCCAAAGACCAATAGACAACCCTGCCTTGGAAGGCTCTAACACAAACAACACTGACACACACACACACACACACACACACACACACACACACACACACAGCACCATCCTCTCTCTGTCAGCACTGAGCAAGAGAGTGTGTGTGGTGGACTGGTGGATCTAACCAGACACTGTTACATCTCTAACAAGGTAGGGTAAGGTTACTCTATGGCCACACTATGGCCCAGTTCCCCAGACATGGGTTAATCCTAGTCCCAGACAAAAAACCTTTTCAATGGAGATCTTCATTGAATTTTTTCTTTACATTAGGACTGGGATTAACCCATGTCTGGGAAATGGCCTATAAGGTAAAGGGATAATTCAGTCCATTTTCTGGGGGAACTTGCTGGATGATAAGTCTCCTATCCTGTGTGTGTGTGTGTTAGGGTGGCAGGTAGGTCCGATCTAAATTAGGGCAGGTTATACTCGTAGTTATATACTATATCGGGATCTGAAGTCCCCAAGTTACAGTCCGGGTCTAGGTTAGATGTAGAGATCGTCGTAACAGAGTGATTTTAAGTCTCCTGTGTGTGTGCCTGTCCCTTGGTAGGGCCTAGGTCAGGGCCTAGGGCAGGGTCTAGGTTTAGGTCAGGGCCTAGGGCAGGGTCTAGGTTTAGGTCAGGGCCTAGGGCAGGGTCTAGGTTTAGGTCAGGGCCTAGGGCAGGGTCTAGGTTTAGGTCAGGGCCTAGGGCAGGGTCTAGGCTTAGGGCAGGGTTAGTTATTCTGGCGTGATGTTGAGTGTACTGTGTGTGTACCTGTCCCTAGGTGAGTACTTTAGCTCACACGGGAATTGCCACCTGTGTGACGCCACCTGCCAGCTGTGCAGCGGCCCCGAGGTGGAGGAGTGTATCAGCTGTCCCAGCAGCAGGTGAGGCCAGGGGTCAGGGGTCACGCAGCCAACCAGCCAATCAGAGGAGCCCAGCCTTCAGCTATTTCTATTGGTTGTGACACGTGGGGATGAACTGTAACGATATCTGGACTCTGTTGAAATTCATCAAATACACATCCTTCCTTGCTAGCTGAAGAGGGAAACAATAGAGAAGTTTTGAGTTTCTTGAAAGCATGTTTTGGAGAATTTGACCTCCTCCCTCACTCCTCCTGGGCAGGTACTTTGACGAGGGCAGGTGTGTGATCCGCTGCCAGAGGGGGCGCTACGCCATGGACCGCCAGTGCCACCTGTGCCACCACACCTGCCACGAATGCAACGACGGCGGGCCAGACAACTGCACCAGCTGTGACAAGGGTAGGCTGCTGCCCAGACACCCACACCTGTTAGAAACACAAGGGTCTGGTGTCTGGGGTGCGCTTGGTTTAGGTCAGCCTGGGTGGTAAAAGCGGTCTGGAGTACTAGCACTGTTAACAGGCCTTCACATCTCCCCAGGTGGTCCTCATACTGACACACACTTTACACACACCAGGAACAGATTTGCAGCAGATTCAAAGCCCTCAGCTTTGCACTTGGCACGTGCTGTCGCCCAGCCGGCCAGCGAGACGGTCGCTGTGCGTGTGAAATGTGGTTCTGTTTAAAACTGAAGCCATGTGGAAGCCAGAGAGACCAAACAATAACAGCAGGACCCCTGAGAGAGACTCACACACTGCTCTTTCCTTTTTGAGGTTGAGAGGGGGGGGGGGGGGGATCTACAGGGGAGACTAGACTTTGAGAGCTAATGTCATGGCTCAAGGCTGTGGATGGAGTGGGACTTTCCCAGGAAGACGTTTTGGAGGCAGAAGGAGGAGGAGTCTGGTCTAATACTGAAAAACACTCTGTAAGGAGTGTCTGTGTGTATAAGCATAGGAGATAAACAGTGTTTCCTTTCAGATTAGTCTGGGCCTCCTTATGCCAAAGTGTCGAAGCATACATCTGGTTGTGTGTGTGTGTGTGTCCATCTGTCTGTCTTGTAGACAAGTATCAGGTGTCCAGGTACCTGTTTGGGGGGGAGTGTCGGGATGCATGCCCCGACGCCTTCTCCCCCTCCTGGAGGAACCGCTGTGAGGCATGCCCCGCCCACTGCTCGGTCTGCTCCGCCCCCGACCACTGCCTGCACTGTAGCCCCGCCCACTACCTTAAAGACGGGAAGTGTGTCCCTCTCGAATGTGGCGAAGGTAGGAACGCATACACACACACACACAGCTACACACACAGACACACCTTCACGTGCACACAACCATCACTGTCTTACTGAAAGACACACACAATATTTAGATCAGAGGGTCTGTAGCTCCTGAGGCTCATCTGCTCCCATGACAGAAGCAGGGGGCAGGTGGAGAGGGAGATAGCCAGTGGAGGGGTGAGTGTGGTGTTCAGGAGAGGGGGATAGCCAGTGGAGGGGTGAGTGTGGTGTTCAGGAGAGGGGGATAGCCAGTGGAGGGGTGGGTGTGGTGTTCAGGAGAGGGAGATAGCCAGTGGAGGGGTGGGTGTGGTGTTTAGGAGAGGGAGATAGCCAGTGGAGGGGTGAGTGTGGTGTTCAGGAGAGGGAGATAGCCAGTGGAGGGGTGAGTGTGGTGTTCAGGAGAGGGGGATAGCCAGTGGAGGGGTGGGTGTGGTGTTCAGGAGAGGGGGATAGCCAGTGGAGGGGTGAGTGTGGTGTTCAGGAGAGGGGGATAGCCAGTGGAGGGGTGAGTGTGGTGTTCAGGAGAGGGGGATAGCCAGTGGAGGGGTGAGTGTGGTGTTCAGGAGAGGGAGATAGCCAGTGGAGGGGTGAGTGTGGTGTTCAGGAGAGGGGGATAGCCAGTGGAGGGGTGGGTGTGGTGTTCAGGAGAGGGAGATAGCCAGTGGAGGGGTGAGTGTGGTGTTCAGGAGAGGGGGATAGCCAGTGGAGGGGTGAGTGTGGTGTTCAGGAGAGGGGGATAGCCAGTGGAGGGGTGAGTGTGGTGTTCAGGAGAGGGGGATAGCCAGTGGAGGGGTGAGTGTGGTGTTCAGGAGAGGGGGATAGCCAGTGGAGGGGTGGGTGTGGTGTTCAGGAGAGGGAGATAGCCAGTGGAGGGGTGGGTGTGGTGTTCAGGAGAGGGAGATAGCCGGTGGAGGGGTGGGTGTGGTGTTCAGGAGAGGGAGATAGTCGGTGGAGAGGTGGGTGTGGTGTTCGGGAGAGGGGCATAGTCGGTGGAGAGGTGGGTGTGGTGTTCAGGAGAGGGAGATATTCGGTGGAGGGGTGGGTGTGGTGTTCAGGAGAGGGAGATAGTCGGTGGAGGGGTGGGTGTGGTGTTCAGGAGAGGGAGATAGTCGGTGGAGGGGTGGGTGTGGTGTTCAGGAGAGGGGGATAGCCAGTGGAGGGGTGGGTGTGGTGTTCAGGAGAGGGAGATAGCCAGTGGAGGGGTGGGTGTGGTGTTCAGGAGAGGGAGATAGCCGGTGGAGGGGTGGGTGTGGTGTTCAGGAGAGGGAGATAGTCGGTGGAGAGGTGGGTGTGGTGTTCGGGAGAGGGGCATAGTCGGTGGAGAGGTGGGTGTGGTGTTCAGGAGAGGGAGATATTCGGTGGAGGGGTGGGTGTGGTGTTCAGGAGAGGGAGATAGTCGGTGGAGGGGTGGGTGTGGTGTTCAGGAGAGGGAGATAGTCGGTGGAGGGGTGGGTGTGGTGTTCAGGAGAGGGGGATAGTCGGTGGAGAGGTGGGTGTGGAACAGTAGAAAACAGGATGAAGGAAGGATGAGGACTGGGGGAAGATTAAACAGGAGAGAGGGAGCAGTCGTAGACAGGAGACTGGAAGTACAGGCAGTGGGCTGAGAGAGAGATGAAAGTATAGTTTGGGGAAAGGAGCGGCATTTGACTGCCAATACAAGAGGACGCGGGTTCAAATCCACCCTTTGTTTGCCACTTTGGATGAAAGCCTCTGCTGTATTTATTATTGTGAGGACTGAGAGGGAGATAAGACTGCGAGATAGGAAGTACAGATTATGGACTGAAAGATTACAGGAAGAAGGGAAGGAGGAGAGGCAAGAGAAAGAAAGTGTTAGGGAAGGTGTGAGGATGAGAGGAAGGAGAGATAGAGAGATAGAGAGGAGAGAGAGAGAGAGAGAGAGAGAGAGAGAGAGAGAGAGAGAGAGAGAGTGGGAGAAGGAAGGAAGAATGGAAGAAATTCTTCTCATCTGTAGACATGTCTAGACTGGTCCTGAGCCCTGTCTCTTCAACCTGCCATTACCAAACACACACACAGCCTCAAAGGCGGCATGAGGCATTTGTTCCTTATAATATTTATAATATTCCCATTGAAAATATTGTATTTTACACAAAACAAAGGCTTATTCTGTTGTGTGTAAATGTGTGTGTGTGTTTTGTAGGTGAAGTGGAAAATCCAGAGTATGAGGACTGTATGCCATGTGAGGAAGGCTGTAAGAAGTGCCTGCAGAGTAAGAAGTCTCTCTCTCTCTCTCTCTCTCTCTCTCTCTGTCTTTCTTTCTCTCTGTCTCTCTCTCTCTCTCTCTGTCTCTCTCTGTCTCTCTCTTTCTCTCTCTCTCTCTCTGTCTCTCTCTGTCTCTTTCTGTATCTCTCTGTCTCTCTCTGTCTCTCTCTGTCTCTCTCTCTCTCTCTCTGTCTCTCTCTGTCTCTCTCTGTCTCTTTCTGTATCTCTCTCTGTCTGTCTGTTGGTACTTATGGCTAAGAGAGAGAAGTGTCTTAGCTACAGAGCCACAGATAAAGACTTTGAGATTATTGTTTCTGCCAAGGGCCACGAGATGACATGAGCAATCACCACAGCTATAAAACCTGTGTGTGTGTGTAAAACTCCTCAACGCCCCCTCCAGCCTGAGAGAGCGTGATAAGAAACAGAACAGGAGACAGAAGCCCTCTATTCTCCACCTCCCCTCCTCCTCCTCCTCCTCCTCCCTTGTTCCTCTCAGTTACCTCCACCCCCACCCCCCAACACTTATTATGCATCATGTAATTTTCATCCAACCGCCAGTGGTTATCAACCTCTTCACAGCATGCTGCACACTTTACTCTGTCTCTCTCTCTCCTCTCTCCCTCCACTCTTTCTCTCTCTCTCTCCCCTTCATTCTCTCCCTCTCTCTCTCCCATTCTCTCTCTCTTTATCCCTCCCTCTCTCTCCCATTCTCTCTCTCCAAATTTACCCCTTCCTCTCTCTCCCTTCCTCTCTTTCCCTCTGCAAGTGTGAGTGAATTATAGTGTGTTTGTGTTTGTTTTTGAATGCGTTTCATAGATTACTGCTCTACGCTAAATTTGTGATATGTTATTGCCGTCTGGATAACTACCTGTTTGTGTGTGTGCGTGTGTGTGTGTCCAGAGGCTGTGGAAGTCTTCATCTTGGCACGCTCCATTAATATTTATGTGAAGCATTTTTTTTCTGATGTCAAATAGCTGGAGCCTGAGGGCTTGATTTCCGACCACTTACTCTCATTCCCTCCCTCCCTCCCTCAGTGCTGCTGCAGGTAGAGGCTTGTCGTCTCTGTAGAATGATGCTGTGTGTAGCTCCGGGGGCTAGAGGCCTGGTTTGGCCCCGTAGCAGAGGGGAGGGAAGGAGGGAGCTGGTGAGGAATGTCCCAGAGGGCACTCAGCTACAGAATGAGCTTTTGTCTTTCTTGTCCATCACACCTTCTCTCCTCCTCCTCTCCTCCTCCTCTATTCCTCCTCTTCGACTATCATCCCTCTCTACCACTCCCCCTCCTCTCCTCCTCTCATCCTCCCTCCTCTATCGCCCCTCTCTCTCTCCTCCTGGGGTTGTCAAAGCTACCGGCGGACAACAAAGCCGTTCCCTCGGTAACGAGTCTGACGGCTGTGATTGACAGTAGAAGGTTTAGCAGATTAGTGGAATTTAGAGAGAGTTGTTTGGAGTGGTGAAGCTCCATGGTGGAGAGAAGAGGTCAGTGTAGCTCCACTGGGGACCGGGGAAGACGGCGGTGTCTGCTGTAGTGCTACACTGCCCCCTGCTGGACCCACAGAGAACTGCAGCCAAACTTCCAGGATTAGAACAACAGTAAATACAGCTTTGAGGAAACACTGGGACCTGATCCCAGATCAGCACTACTGAAGACACGGTCTAATACAGACATGTATGCATGTATTCTGTTCTTAAGCTCTGTTCTGAGGTCAGTGATTGATGCAGGTCTTGTATTTCTAACAGAGAACCCCAGAGAGTGCCTTACCTGTGCTGAGGACTACTACCAGTAAGTCAGACACAGGACCCCACCTGGATGGAGTTCATCAAGCAGTTTTGTGTCATAGCATAATTGCTGTATCACATCCATCGCTATCGTTGTTATATATTAACGCAGCTAACCCATACATTCTCTTTTTCTCCCATTCTTTATTTCTTGTCCTCTCTCGCCCCCTCTCTGCTCCTCTTCCCCCTCTCTCTCTCCCCCCCCTCCCCCAGGCTGGGTCCAGACTGCTACAGGAGCTGTCCAGACAGGACCTACAGTGCTGAGGACTCCATGACGTGTGTCCGCTGTGAGGACAAACACTGTGTCAACTGTGATCCCCAGCAGTGTTACTGGTGTGAAGAGGGACACTACATCTCAGGTAACACACACACATGAACACTACATCTCAGGTAACACACACACATGAACACTACATCTCAGGTAACACACACACATGAACACTACATCTCAGGTAACACACACACATGAACACTACATCTCAGGTAACACACACACATGAACACTACATCTCAGGTAACACACACACATGAACACTACATCTCAGGTAACACACACACATGAACACGCACACATGAACACACACACATGAACACACACACATTAACACGCATTAACACACACACATGAACACACATGAACACACACACTTGAACACACACACATGAACACACACGCATTAACACACACACATGAACACACACACATGAACACACACGCATTAACACACACACATGAACACACACACATGAACACACACACATGAACACGCACACATGAACACGCACACATGAACACACACACACATGAACACACACACATGAACACGCACACATGAACACGCACACATGAACACGCACACATGAACACGCACACATGAACACACACACATGAACACACACACATGAACACACACACATTAACACGCACACATTAACACACATGAACACACACACATGAACACACACGCATGAACACACACACATGAACACACACACATGAACACACACGCATGAACACACACACATGAACACACACACATGAACACACACACACATGAACACGCACACATGAACACACACACATTAACACGCACACATGAACACACACACATGAACACACACACATTAACACGCATTAACACACACACATGAACACACACACATGAACACACACACATGAACACACACGCATGAACACACACACATGAACACACACACACCTGAACACACACACACCTGAACACACACACATGAACACACACACATGAACACACACACATGAACACACACACATTAACACACATGAACACACACACATGAACACACACGCATGAACACACACACATGAACACACACGCATGAACACACACACATGAACACACACACATGAACACACACACACATGAACTAGCACACATGAACAAACACACATTAACACGCACACATGAACACACACACATGAACACACACACATTAACACGCATTAACACACACACATGAACACACACACATGAACACACACACATGAACACACACACATGAACACACACACATGAACACACATTAACACACACACATTAACACACACATAAACGCTGGCTCAGTACGGAAGCTAAGACCCATCAATATCCTTAAGCTGAGATGGACTGACCTCATATACCAAAAACATACAGGAAAGTATGGGGTTCTGCAGGGCCCCTGTCTGACCAGGGCCCCTAGAATCATTCCCCCCCCTTTACTGCGCCCCTGTGTGCGTGTGTGTGTGCGTGTGTGTGTGCGTGTGTGTGTCCAGACGGCGAGTGTGTGGAGCACTGTGCGGAGGGCTTCTACGTGGACGAGGAGAGCCAGGAGTGTGAGCCGTGTCACCGGGAGTGTCGCTCCTGCGGGGGGCCAAACTACGACGACTGTGACTCCTGTGAGGACGACTTCACTCTGACGGCCGGCCAGTGTGTGGACGGCCTCAACACCGCCTGCGCCCACAAACACTACCGCAACGGTGAGACAGTATGCCGGGCCCCCCGGTATGAGAGGGGTGTTGACCTCAGTGTGGTGTGTTGATGAAAGTGTTGTCTTGGCTGCAGGCGAGGGGGACTGCCAGCAGTGTCACCCCACCTGTCTCAGCTGCTCGGCCCCGGGGAAGGAGGACTGTAACAGCTGTGACCCAGGTGAGACCAGGCTGCTCTGACACCTGTCAGACCACAGGACATGCACACTGAGCGCTGTGTGGAATCTAAAGATGGAGCTGAGGAAGGAACTGGAACTGACTGGGGTTTTTCCTCGTGTGTGTGTGTGTGTGTCCTGTCTGTCTCTCTCTGTGTGTGTGTCCTGTCTCTCTGTGTGTGTGTGTGTGTCCTGTCTGTCTGTCTCTCTCTGTGTGTGTGTCCTGTCTCTCTGTGTGTGTGTGTGTTCTGTCTGTCTCTCTCTCTCTCTGTGTGTCCTGTCTCTCTCTCTCTGTGTGTGTGTGTGTCCTGTCTCTCTCTCTGTGTGTGTGTGTGTGTCTCTGCAGGTCACTTCCTGACCAGCCGTCAGTCCTGTGTGTCTCAGTGTCCTCAGGGAGCGTTTGGTAACCTGACGTCAGGCCGCTGTGACGACTGCGTGGCCGGCTGTGTGCTCTGCCAGGACGGTCTGGTGTGCCAGAGGTGCAGCACAGGACACACACACCTGTACCTGCAGGACGGACAGTGTGTGGCCGAGTGTCACAGGTGATACACACACACACACCTTCTCACACAAACACACATGCAAACACATACGGCTGCACACACATACACTCACTCGCACTCCTGCATAGGCACACACACATACAAACACACAATTGCTTTTTTGCCCCCACTCATTTGCCCCCCTCCTCCCTCCTGCCCACCAGGGGCTTCCCCTGGGGGGGTGAGTGCCAGCCCTGTGCCCCAAACTGTGCCTCCTGCCTGGGCAACACCACCCACTGTCTGAGCTGTGAGCTCCAGTACCTGCTGCTGGAGCACTCCTGCATGGGCCACTGTCCCGGGGGGCACTACCCCCAGCAGGGCCGCTGTCTGCGATGCCCCCCTGACTGCACCCACTGCAGCTCTGAGGGCCTCTGCCAAGGTACCCGCACACACAGACCAGGGTGGAGGACTGGAAGGAGCGGGAGAGGTTTTATACTTGGTTAGTTTTCCATTGGCAGTGCAGTTCTGTCATCTCTCTCCTCCCCCCCCCCCCCCCTGCCTCCAGAGTGTGACAGGTACTACTTCCTCCATGAGGACAAGTGTGTGGACGACTGTCCCGCCGGCTTCTTCCCCAGCCCGGAGCAGAAGGAGTGTGTGCGTTGCCATGTCGACTGCGCGTCGTGTGACGGGCCCGACTCGGACGACTGTGACGTCTGTAAGAACCCGGCGGCCGTCCGCTCCAATGGAGAGTGTCTGCCTCGCTGCCCCTCCAACACCTACCACGACACACACACCTCAGAGTGCAGGGGTAAGGACAGGCACACACACACACATACTGAACCCTAACTGGGCGAGCCTCTGATAGGCTGTCTCCTGTGTCCCTCATGTTTCCCAGACCGTGATAGGATGTCTTCTGTGTCCCTCATGTTTCCCAGACTGTGATAGGCTGTCTCCTGTGTCCGTCATGTTTCCCAGACTGTGATAGGTCATGTAAGACGTGCTCCGGCCCCGAGCCCTCTTCCTGCTCCTCGTGCATAGGCAGGATGCGTCTGGACGCCAGCGGACACTGTGTGTTCTACGACAGCTGCCCCCTGCGCTCCTACAAGGACTCTGCCGGACAGTGTCAGGACTGCCACCTGGCGTGTCACCGCTGCACCGGGCCGTCTAAGGAGGACTGTCTGAGCTGCAACGCCCCTCTGCTGCTGCTCAGTGAGTCAACACCTCTCACCCTGCCCCCCCCCACCCCTACCCCCCCCACACACGCGCGTTATTGTGTAGATGCTCTTGTTGCTGGATAATGAGCTACTGACATGAGAATGTCTGTCTGTCTTTCAAAAACTCTCTCTCTCGTTTCTCTCTCTTTCTTCAGACAACACCTGTGTGGACGGGTGTCCTGTGGGTTAATATGACGATAACGAGGGGCGTTTGTGCGAGCGTTGTCATTTCAGCTGTGCGTCGTGTAAGGGTCACCATAGCGTCCAGTGTGTCACATGCAAACCTGGGCACTTCAGGCTGGGTCGCAGCTGTGTGGAGTCCTGCGGAGAGAAGTAACACACGCACACGCACACACACACGCACGAACAGTCACCCAGTTTCTTCCTCTGTAAGCTTTATGTCTCCCCTCACCGGCTCCATGACCCTGTCACCTCTCCACGCCAGTCACTACGGCAACGCCACCACCATGACGTGCGAGCGCTGTGACCCGTCGTGTAAGCAGTGTCGCGGCGGCGGGGACAGCCAGTGTCAGAGTTGCCGTGACGATTACCTGCTCCTGCCTCAGGGCGGGCGTTGCCTGAAGACGTGTCCAGAGAACTTGTACCCCGACACCAGTGCCAAAACCTGCCGGCGCTGCCACCCCACCTGCAAGACCTGCAGCGGTAAGGAGCTGGCTCAGACACACGCACACACTTACACACACTATTACACACCATACAACCTCCTCGCCTGTCCTCTGTGTGACCAGACGAGGGCGCTCTGGCCTGCACCAGCTGTTACCATGGCTACAGACAGTTTGCAGGGATCTGTGACTCTGACTGTTTACTTGGCTTCTACACCCCCTCAGAGGTGAGAAAGACTCACGAGTGTGTGTGTGTGTGTAAGTGTGTGTGCATTCACGTTTTTGTGCTGTGTGTGTGTGAGAGAGAGAGTGCGTTCATGTGTGTGTGTGTGTTTCCAGGTTTCCTCCCCTCAGGGTTCTGGTTCTCTGGGTTCTGAGGAGGACTGTGTTCCGTGCGACCGCTCCTGCCTGGACTGCCACGGGCCGGGCCGCTGGAGCTGCACCGTGTGCCCCGCCCTCCAGATCCTGGCGGACGACGGACGCTGTCTGTCCTGCTGCGGGGAGACGGCCCACAATGCACCACTGCAACACGAGTGCTGCGACTGCAAGAGCTCTTATGGTAAACCCCACCCCTGCCTGTCACCCCATCACCCCTACCTTACCTCGGCCCTCCCCAACTCCCATCAGCCTCACACCTGTACCGCTGCCCCACTCTAAGCCTAGCCCCCACAAACATTGACCTCTGACCTCTGTTCCCCAAGTCCTGGGGCGTTGACCTCTGCCCTGTCTGCCTTTCCAGAGGAGTGCATCCTGGGAGTCAACTTTGTGTTCGGAAGCCTTGAGGAGCTGGACGTGGAGCAGGGAGGCCGGCCGGCTCTCTTCGCTCTGATCTCCATCTTCATCATCGTTGCCATGGGGACCGTGGTCTTCCTCCTCCTCCGGGCTCGCTCCAAGAGAGGCCCCGCCTCCAAGGCCACATCCACCGGCAGGTACGAGAAGCTGGGCAGGGAGGCGGGAGGAGCCGACAGCGGCTACGGGGAATACAGCGACCGCATCCTGGAGGGAGAGGAGGATGACCAGGAAGAGGAAGAGGAAGATGACATCGTGTACATGGGCAGGGACGGGATGGTCTACAGGAAGTTCAAGTACGGCCTGCTTGACGAGGACGAGGAGCTGGAGTATGACGAGGAGAGCTATACCTTTACCTGAGTGAGGGGGGGGGGGGGTGAACACACCTGGCCTGGCTCAAACACCGGCGCTGAACACTTCTCTTACTCGAGTTGCACTGATGTTGCTGTGTGGGTTAACTCCGTCAGTGTCTGTCACGTTAATCAAGTGCACCCCAAGCATCTGGATGTATTTGCATACATTGTAGATTTTGACACAGGTGAAACCAAATACAGACCTCAAAGGGGGTGGGGGGGACTTTTACGTGCTGTCGTCAATGACGTAGATTGATACACTCCAGCCTCAGCTTGTTAACATCATATCTATAATGAGCTCATGAATTGTTGTTGGTCTGAATGTTTACTGGCCTGGAAAGTCTGCTTTCTTGAAATTGAATGTCCTAGTTTATATTTTCCGTTTAGTCCTTCCATACATCTCTTAGAAGTAAAAGAAGAATGTCGTGTTGAGCTTGCACTAAGGTCGTGTGTTTCAATTTTTTCTTGCAATTTTAAACTTTTAAACAAAACTGTTTTTAATAAATGTGTTGACGGATTCTTATGACATGATCTTTTAAAGCAGTCTCTTTATCAATATTACTTACGACAGGAGGATATTTCTGCGCTACGAGACTATTGGAAGTAGGTCTAGATGAATTGTAAACAGTTTGTTAGTGTAACCAAATCTCTTCATGTGTCTACAAGGCCACAGAGACGGGCTTTTTGCTGTGCGCGTGTGTTCTTTGAGGCCTCTTTATAAACAGGTAAAATACTGTCTTATTCAAAATACAGTGTATTCAATGTGACAATACAAACGTATCTATCATGAACGTGAAAGTGACTTCTACAATTAAATTGACCGATAGGTAGTGTTGGTCATGTGATCTTAAATGCAATCTTGGATCAAGGTAACATTTTGTTGTTGTTACACAAGATACACCAATTAAATAAAAACACAAAGCCCCCCCTCCCCTCCCCTCCGCTCATCACCCTGGTGCCCACCATGATGCACGTGGCACTACCAGTCCCAGGTACACACATGTGCTGCCTCTTTTACCCACCCGAGCCAGCAGGGAGGGCAGCCATCCGGGTACAACCAGACACACGTGCAGCAGGTGAGCCGGGACACGCCTCCCAGACACATACACACCCTTCATTATGTGAACAAAAGGAGAAATGTCTGTTTTAGTTTGTGGAATCTCACATTTACTAAATTGATAACTCTGTTCAGAAGAGAAAGAGATCATAATAAAAAATACAGGGAAATACAGTTGACTATAACCGCGATGTTGCCCTGTTTGTTTTATGAGCTAGCTGCCGGGGTGTTATGCTACCTGCTAGCTCTACTCGTACTGTAGCCTAAAATGTAATCTTTCACTCTGATTAAAATACAGCAAAGAAAAGAGCATCATGGTAGCCAGCGTATCGGAAATTTGCTTAATTTGTGTAAAAGTTGTATTTTGATCGATATTGCGAGTAGGCCTACTTAAACCCTAAACTGTCCCTAAACCCTAAACTTAAACCCTAAACTGCAATGACGTTATACGAACTACAATTGTAACTTTAGAGAACTACAACTCTACATGTATCTGTCAGACACGCCCCTGAGCGTGGTGCACTGTGGGAAGGCAAGCAATTAGCGTCGCTGTAGAGTAGTAGATCAAGGTTGTGCTCGGATATTGTCATTCCACCGTTTTGATCAATTAATCTTCCAACTTTGAAGGATGGGGATCATTATCCCCATCAGGTAATCATCAGTTAATAATTGACTTAACAACGTATTGTAAATGCAGTGGCCTATAGATTACTCGGAAGCATGTACACCGTCTGCTTCATTTGATAGGCTAAGCACAACAACACTGTATGTATCAATACAAATAACAAGATATACAAGTTTATATAAATATTAGAGCTGTCAAACGATTAAAATATTTAATCGCGATTAATCGCATTAATGTCATAGTTAACTCGCGATTAATCGCAATTAATCGCACATTTTTATCTATTGTAAATGTCCATTGATTTCTTTTTCATCCATTCTTTTTTCAAATGTATTGAAAACAACATTGCAATCGCCTGGCTTTGACGAGCGGGCGGAGAATTCGCATCAGCTGTGTGCTGCGATGATAGCTCACCACGATGTGCTGCGATGATAGCTCAGTTCACAACGGCCAAACAAGTGTGATTGATTCCGGTCTAGCTTGATCCGGTGTGGTATTGTCGTTTTTCTAACGTCAGTAGTTGTTGCAACAGAATGTGAAAAAAACGACAAAGTTTGCTCGGTCAAAAAGAGCGTTAATCGCGCGATAAAAAAATTAACGCCGTTAATTTGGGTTTGCGTTAACAACGCGTTTAACTGAAAGCACTAATAAATATATTTAAATAATTACAGATTGTTACAGTTTGAATTGCCTTTTGTTTAAAGTACTTTTTTTTTTGGGGGGGGGGAATATACTGTCCGAGCTCTCCAGTACGTCCTTCCAAAATAAACAAAAATCAGCCTCAATATTTTCAGTAACAAAGTTGTTTTCTTCTCCGACAGAAATGATCATCTACATGACTGCTGGAAAAGGCACCCCTTCCAGATGGCCTAGAAAACGGACCTTCAACCTCAGATCTTGATCATTGACAAACACGCAAAGCCTTTCCTTCCAACTGTCTTGTTTCCTTCCAACTGTCTTGGTTCCTTCCAACTGTCTTGGTTCCAAATAAAATTATACTTGCTCTTTTACCTGGGCCACATAACACCCAGGTGTCACTGTTGCAAATCATCCAGGGGGGACACGGCCCCCCCTGCCCTGGTTCTCCAGGGATTCCAGTCAACTGCAGCGGGTATCGTACCACTCACATGGCACTCCGAGCCCGCCAGTGGCTTTACGCTCACCTGACTCTTCATCGTTGGCGAGCGCCTAACCCATGATGCCACAGAATCCCGGCGATAACAGACCTTTTCTCCGGGCGTTTTTCAAGTGCCTATTCCAACCTGCGCTTTAAAATTTGGCAACGAGAATCAAACCTTGAACCTTTCGGTTTCAAGGCAGCCGCTCTCCTCACTGAGTTATCCGGGCTATAACAGACCTCTTCTCCGCGCGTTTTTCAAGTGCCTATTGCGACCTGTGCTTTAAAATTTCATGCCGGGAATCAAACCTTCAACCTTTCGGTTTCAAGGCAGCCGCCCTCCTCACTGAGCCAAACTGGCTTTTACAGACCTTTTCTCCGGGCGTTTTTCAAGTGCCTCTTCCAATCTGCGCTTTAAAATTTGGCACTAGACCCAATGGGAATCAAACCTTCAACCTTTCGGTATCAAGGCAGCCGCTCTCCTAACTGAGCCATCCGGCTTATAAGAGACTTTTCTCCTGGAATTTTTCAAGTGCCTCTTCCAATCTGCGCTTTAAAATTTGGCACTAAAATCAATGGGAATCGAACCTTCAACTTTCCAGTTTCCAGACAGCTGCCCTCCTCACTGAGCCATTGGGCTTGTTAAGATATGACCACTGCTCTTGGGTACTTAACTGGAATGAAGACACATGCACATTGAGTAGCTAGATTAAAAGTTGGCGAGAATCAAACCAACAATGTTACAACTTCAAGATAGCTGTAGACTCATCATTTGTGATCGCTTAACCCACCATGCCACAGAATCCTGGCGATAACAGACATTTTCTTTGGCCGTCTTTCAAGTGCCTTTTCCAATCTGTACTTAAAGATTTGGCAGCAGCCTTCTTGGGAATCAAATCTCAAAGGGGGTAACCAGAGGGGCCATCACCGTGGTGCAGAGTTCAGCAGGGTAACAGCTGCAGGGAGAAGCTGTTCCCGAACCTGCTGGTCCGGGAACAGAGGACCCTGTAGCGCCTCCCAGGGGGGAGGAGGGCAAACAGTCTGTGGCTGGGGCGAGAGTTGCCCCTGACGATGCTGCGTGCCCTCCACAGACAGCTTTTGTGCTGGACAGCCTCGATGGTGGGGAGTGAGGAAGCAGTGATGCCCTGGGCAGTTTTCACCACCCTCTGAAGAGACTTCCGGTCCGCAACAGAGTAACTGCCATGCCACACCGAGATGCAGTTGGTGAGGATGCTCTCGATGGTGCAGCGGTAGAAGTTCACCAGGATCTGAGGGGACAGATGAGCCTTCTTCAGTCTCCTCAGGAGGAAGAGGTGCTGGTGAGCCTTCTTGACCAGGGTTGAGGAGTTGACAGTCCAAGAGAGGTCCTCGGAGATATGGACACCCAGGAACTTAAAGCTGGCGACACGCTCAACCTCAGGGTTGAGGGCTATGGGGAGCCCTTCAACCTCTTGGTTACAAGACAGCCCCTCTCTCCTCTCTGAACCATAAACTTTATTTGAATATATTCTCATCATATGTGAGATAAGCCTTCCTATAAATATATATATTTCATACTTAACAACATATGCCCGTAATCTACACCGGCTCTAATCTACACAAGCCTAAACCATGAAGCTACACCTGGACAGCACTGAGTTAAGCTAATATAACAAAGACCCAAAGAAAATGTCAATGTTTTAATAAAAGGACAGATAAGAAATCAAGGTGTAAATGAAATACATGTCAATGTTTGCTATGAAGTTTAAGATTCCATATAATTGTATGTATGTATCTAATTATAATCATAAAATTGATTTATTTTTTAGTCCGGGTATGAGTAGATAATGGGTGATAATAGCAGATAAATACTGTTCAGCCAAACCAATGTCCCCTCCAATGACTCCCATCTAAACCAACCACTTTCAGAACTACACTTGTAATGCTCACATGACATTACAGGCCCTTAAAAACCCGTTCCATAGGGCTGCGTTTTACCATCGCCATCTAGTGTTTCACTGTGAGAACTGAAGCTGTAATTCACACTTTAAACCACTAGGTGGCGGTATTGAAGCGCAGCCCAATGGCACTGTCAGAACAGTGCCCATTAAAAATCTGTTCCATAGGGCTGCCTTTTACTATCACCATCTAGTGTTTCACTGTGAGAACTGCACCTGTAATTCACACTTTAAACCACTAGATGGCGGTATTGAAGCGCAGCCCAATGGCACTGTCGAAACAGTGCCCCTTAAGAATCTGTTCCATAGGGCTACGCTTTACCATCGCCATCTGGTGGTTTACAATCTGAACTGTACTTGTAATGCTCACATTAAACCATTAGATGGCGATATTGAGGGGCAACCCAATGGTGGCATTTTAATAGTACCCCTTTGAAAACTGCTACCATAGCGCTGTAATTTATTAGCTTCATTGGTAACTTTATTCAACAATTTACTCTTGCAATTAATTAAAGTATGAATTAGTCAATCATTGCTAAAAATATAATGTTATTGTAAATATGTATATCTATTGTATAATTCATGTTTTGTTCACACCGACCAAGTAAACAAGATTGGGATGTGTGATCTGGAGCTCCCTGCAGATGGTTTGGTTCATTTTAATTGAACACCTGGACTCTATAAACGACGCTCATTTTGTGTGTATGATGGGTTTTTAGTGCCGAATGAATGCCTAAAGGGTGGTCTTTTCTTGATTATGGGCACAAATACATTCATATTTGAATTGTTGAACACGATTTATTGCACTAAAAACTCATTTTTTGCACTATGAAAACTAGTTGAGTAGCCAAAGTAAGTTTCAGACAAGTGACATTTTCCTAGTCAGAGTTAGCAGGGGGTGCATTAAGCCTGCCATGAAATGAACCCCCTATATTATCTGTTCTTTATATCCCATATAATGATTCTTATTGTACACTGAGGGGACTAATATGAGAAACCACAGCAATTTTTAGGCATGTGACCCTTCCTAGTCAGAGTTAGCAGGGGGTGCATTTCATGGCAAGAAGGAATAAATGCACTTAAAGTAAACAGTTTAGCTTTCAGTGATTTTCAAATAGTTTGACAATATTACATTCAGTCTCGAATGAATTAAATGTTTATTAAAATAAAGTCTGAAGTATCTTACGAACTTCCTGGAATTCTGCTGTGTCATTGTGAAATGATTTACTTGTGCAATCGCACACCACTTACGTACTTTGAAGAAGTTCAAACCAGTTTGTATTTACAGTACGTTCACAAAGCGATAGTGATTAGAACGTAAAGATCTTATCAGCCAAATACATGGTTATGCATTGACTACACAGTCATTTGTTGTCAAGACAAGTTGATATAACGGAAGGAATACACTGTATTTTGAATGTGCTGTACTCACACACAAGCGAGGAGAGAAGCCTGGTCAGAGTAGACATCAGTGGTTAACCTGTTTATTAAAGAGGCTTCAAAGACGGTACACACGTAGACGCACAGCAAAAAGCCTGTCTCTATGAATACGACACTGAAGAGACACAGTCAGGCCTGGGCCTTGGAGAAGAGACACAGTCAGGCCTGGGCCTTGGAGAAGAGACACAGTCAGGCCTGGGCCTTGGAGTCTAACACAAGGTGACACACACCAACAAGGAAAAATGAGGCAAGAAAGCTGAGATTTGGTTCCGCTAAGAAAAACTGTCTCATCTAGGCCTACTTCCGATAGTCTCTTAACAACATATTACTCTACCATCAGAATGCCGACACAGTTGGAAGATTCATTGATAAAAACTGTTGAATGAGAACTCTTAGAAGTCATAACATGAGCAGTTAGGACCATTTGTCCATTCCACACCCCAACACACAATTTCGAGGGCTATTTTACTACGTTCAAAATTCCTGATCTTCCCACTGACAACATAAGGGCCTGTTGCCTGTTCAACCACAGTGTTGAACTACCCATCGATCATAACGGATTCACTTAACAGATGCTTACATCCAAAGAGAGTGGATGGAGTTGAATTTCAATGAGGGACCTCGATCTGCAGACAGATTCTACTGCTGTTAAGCTGTACCCGTCACCCCTGGCACCACAACATGGGACTTGTTTGTGTCAGTAAAGTGTAAAAAAACAACAAACACAAACATGTTGTGGTGTGTGTGGGTGTATTCTCGCAGGTACCTTCACCAAGTCTGCAACGTTCTAGCCTTTACATTCCTTTGGTCTGAGAGAAGCATAGTCATGCTATAACACATTTTGATACTGGATCATTTGTATACATTTCCTTTATTTCACAGAAAGGAAAATATGTACCTCAACACAACTCAATTTTTCAGAAAATCGAATCTAAAAAGACAATATATATATACATATATATGACTGTCTCTAATAAAAATACACTTATAGACTGTGAATATGTGTTCTTGTTTTGACTCGAATTTCAAGTATTTACAGCTGTTATAAAGATATCCAGTGCTCCACCCTACTCTCTCTCCCCTCGGACACACATCTGCACACACACCTCGGATCACCTGAGACACTGGACTTAGTCCTCCTTCTCTGTTAGTGCTTATCTCTAACAGACCATCAGAGGACACAAGGTGCAGAAGATTCCACAAAGTTATAACCTCATCAAACTCTGCCTACGAATCCACACATAATGATTGGTCAGGGAATGGGTGAGACAATGCAACCTGTACTGTCCAGAAGGGCCTATCAAATTAGAGTTGATGACATCATACTATGACAAAACTAAGGACTGCATAATCAGATCCACAATATCTCGAACTTCCTGCTGTGCATCCAATCTACCTAGCGACAACATGAATAAGCTCTACTCCTGGGAGCTGTTACACTAGGGTCATGGCCAACAGGGCTACAGATAACAGGGGGAGATCTGTGTTGAGACTTGTACAAACATTAGCATAGCAGATAATGGTCATGGCAATGGACTTCAACTTGTCTTTCAAAAAACACAACTTTGATATAAATAAAAAGAAATAAAAAATAGATATTTCAGCTCTGATCTGGAACAGACAGATCCCTCTGAAGGCTCTCTGGATGAGGAGCAGCATGTGGATGGAAAGGTTTCGTCAACACTGCTCCTGCTCGGTAGTGATCCCCTTCAACCTCCTCTACCCTCCCCCTGAATGGTTTAACGCCCTCTAACCATCCATTCCCTCCCTCCTCTCCCAGACCAGATAACTCAATCAGTAACATATCCGCCTTTGTCAAGGTTGCAGCAGATAGACAGACACAGCTCTGTGGAGAGGGGAGGGGAGAGGGAGGGGGAGAGGAGAAGGGAGGGTAGAGGAGAGAAGAAGGGAGGGTGGGGGAGGAGAGAGGGGTGGGTAGGGGAGAGTGGGGTAGAAGGGAGGGTAGGGGAGAGGCAAACTGGAGCTTTGATGTAGTTGCAGGTGGACCTGTACATACAGAACCTCGTCACAAACTTCCATGTGATCCCAGTCAGCATGTGTGAGGCCAAATACAGATCCAACACACAACGTAAAATAAAAAAAAAACTGTTCTTAACAATGCTTAACAATAAAAGAAAAAGAAAACTGTAAATACATATAGAAGCAGTTTTTAAGGGTATTGGATTGACAGCAGCTCTCAGAGAGATGGGTGGAAGAGGGCTTGACTGGCAAACAGGGAAGGTGTGCCAATCATCAGTGACCGTTCATGATGGTGGAACCTGTAGACTTGGATGTGCTGCCACTGGCCGTGAAGAAGTTATCCTCCTTCAGTTTCATGTGTTCCGGTACCTCAAGCCTGGCCTTGGCCTCCTCGATGTCGTTGTTGATCGCCGATATCAGGGCCTCTACCAGGGAATAGATGGACAGAGATGATGTGCGTTTGTACAAGTCTGAATGTTAACGTTGTGAGTGAGTGAGAGTTAGTGAACGGGTAGTGACGGAATGAGCGAGTCAGAGAGCAAGTGAGTGAGTGAACGTGTGACAAAGCGAATGTGAGTGAGTCAGGCCACTCTTACCGAGCGAGTCGTAGCTCCTCTCGGGCCGGATGTAGCCCACCATCACCACACTGAGGATCTGGCCGTAGAAATCCTCCTTAAACGTGTGGATCACATGAGTCTCCTGAAACACACACAAACACAAGGAGGGTCAAGACATTGAGCAAGAACAGCTACCACTCACAACATTCTTACTGATCTGCTTAAACTAAATGTAGCAATCTAGGACACTCCGGTCCACTGGTCAGTTACTTCTGAGTGTCCCAAGGTCTAGGTAGAAGCACAGGGGTGATGGTGCTTTTTCTGTAACAGCCCCCAAACTGTGGAACAAGTTGCCTCTAGATGTTAGACTGGCTAGATTGTGTTGTTTATTGCTTTTTCTACTTGACTGTACAACATTTTGGGTCGACGGTTGTTGTTTTTAAATGTGCTTCATAAAATCGGCAGCAACACAAATCATCATTGCGTTTGATATGTATTGGACGAGCATGCATGACACGGGTATTCAGTTGTGACATTGTAATCACGCCATCTGTGTTCCTGACCATGGACTTCTTGGTGTTCTTGTAGTAAGGGTTCCAGCCGATGCTCATCACCATCTTGTGTATGTCTCCATTGTCCACGCACGCCCAGCCATAGTAGATACCTGTGCTGACATCAGCAGGTAGGTGGTCCACCACAGAGTCTGGGAAGTTAGCTGGCGGGACGAGATGGATGGAGAAAAGTTAGGCTTCAGTCAGGTCAAAACCACTGCTTAGGCCTGCTATTCTCCCCATAACAGGGTCTCCTGTTTCTAGAGAGCTAGGCCAATATTCCTGTAGGTTTTTGCCCCAATCCCAGTTGTAACAAACCTGATTCAACACATCAACAGGCTAATTGTAAGAACCGGGTTGGCTAGATTATAGTGATAGAACTATGTAGAAAGTATTTCTCCTCGATAAGGATTGGAGACCCTTATTTCCGTGCTCGCTGCACGACGCAGTTTTAGGTGCGTCATCATTACCCACAGTGCAACACGTAGCTAGGTTACAATCATAATACTTGGCTATTAGTTACTTTTCACATGAACCAGAAAAGACAGCCTATGTTAGACTAAACAACAGCGGTGGTATGTAAGGACAAAGAGCCAGTGAATGGAATGAGAGGCTAAGAGCAAAGTAACCCTGGGCTCGAGATTTGACGGATTGTGTTTGTTGTCACCCTGAGGCTGAGGCAAAGGTCACCATAAGTACAAGCACAATCCAGTCTGTGTTATAAATTTGTACGTTTATACGTACGTTAGCTGAATCACTTTTTCAGGACCTTGTTAGAACGTTAGCTTTGGAAACTGGTGCCTAGCTAGTGAACCATAAGACAAAAATCATACCAATGTTTGCACAAGTTTACGCACATAAAGCAATGTGCGTAGCCTAGAAAGCAGTATCTTTACGTTGAACGTTTGCCGTTCCAGTACTGCTAAACGTCATCAAACCTCAATGCCCATTGAGTAAGACCTAACCTTATGAATATATAAGGACGCCAGCACAGACGAACTGATTGGAGTAACCGTTAGCATGCTAGCTTCCTTACCCGTTGGAATCCCTAATTCTTTACTCCCTCTTCCGAATCCTCGAATAACCTCTCCTCGGCAGAAGTATGGAAGACCCTTCATTTTGCCTTCTTCCAAAGTTACCGTAGTCGGATAGCTCAAATTCAGCTCACAGCTTGTCAAAATAAGGCGATACAAAAAGCCAAGTGACCTCGAATGACCATAAACTGGGTTGGCTACTCGTTAGCCGGCGGCTAGCTAGCAGCTTAGCATCTGCGTTAAACACAAGGGCAGGTGGACGTTTAGCTAGCTACTGCCTAACTAGCAAGATTTACCGTGACGCACCAGATACTACAAACTAACTAGTTATCAACAGATATGAGTTAAATGCGTCTTCAAAGAAGACAATAAATCACCTCCGACACACCAGTTTCACGGATGAACTAAAACTCAAACAAATAATGACTTATCTCTAGCCGTCTAGGTTTGACAGTGAGAGCTCTGTTACTGGAAGTGTCTGTAACATTCAGGGGCGGAACTACTATGACTGATCGTGCGGTGATGACAAGATGCATCATTGCGCTGTAGTTCTATGCCTCCCCATAGAACTACTCCAACTCGTGATCACGGCACATTCAGTCAGTTCAGTCATGTAGATTGTTGGCGCCCTCACGCGGCCTAGACAGTTAGATCACATACATTACATTAATGCATTTAGCAGTTGCTTTCATCCAAAGCAACTTCCAAAAGAGAGTTTTACAAAAGTGCATGGGTCACTGATCATAACAACGAGGGGAAGAGTAACCAGATTAAGTTCCAGGCATGTGACACTTCCCTCACAGTTAGCAGAGTGTGCATGGCATTTGCATCAAATGGAAAACAAGGCCTGCCATGAAATGCTCTTGTCTAAACAAAATACATTTATTTTGGTAATCATAGCTGGGGTATATTTCCTCAGAATACGATGCCGTGGAGCAACAATGTTTGTTCACGTTGGTTACTATCCACCTTATTCTCAGGGGGTCTACTGTAGAAATGATTATTGGTGCAATAATGACAATATTGCAATAATGATGGTTTGAATGACAAGTTGCAAGTCGTTTTATCCTCAAAATGAGCTAAAATTGTTTTGGAAACTTGTGACTATTTATTTGTTAAGCTACCGGTAAATATTCGAATAGTTAATATCTCAATTTGGGGTTTTCTAGTAGGCTAACTAATAATTTGACTATTAAATGTAATACTACCGCTATCCAGTACCGGTCTTAGCACATCTGGCATCCTCAACTGGTATGATCAGAGAATTAACAGTAACAGTAACAGTTTTAGAATGTCTAATAAAGAGAGAACTCCCACTCTCGGGAAACTTCCGGGCTCTGAACTGGTTGCAGTTCCACTCAAGTTCCATATGAGGCGCTAACGGTCGAGTGCAGAATGAATGGAGATCTATGGAGCTATACCCCTCAAAATCCACTTTTCTCAGGATGTAATTTTTTGTCTTGTAATTTGAATTCTGAAATCGAAAGGGGAGGCAAAAGAAATACACACCACTGGGTGTTCGAATTTTTTTAAAGTCGCCTTTCTGTTCTAAAAAGCCTTTGGAAATGGCATCGACGTCATATACATCCTACGACTTCCACTTCCACTTCCATTTTACTCTCGAGGCATCGACAACTCAGCTGACAGGTTAGGCTCTCCCTGTCAATGCACATGCTAGAAAGAGTTTTGGCTTGCTAATGTTGTTGCTAATGTTGCTAATGCTCTGACATTCTGGTTCTACTTCGGATGCCATCCAGCGGGATCTCTGGTCGTAGCCAGAGCCATAGAAAAAGTTTTTTTTCTATGGCTCTGGTCGTAGCCATCTTTCACTTAAGCAATAAGCCCCAAGAGGCCGTGGTTTACGCTGATTTTAAAACAGGTAAGGGGAGTTGTTAGGCACGACGCGAAGCGGAGGGCCGAAAACCCCCTTACCTGTTCTAAAATCAGCCTAAACCACGGACTTGCGGGGCTTATTGCTTTTCTAAAACTGTTACTACAAATATTTGATATGGTTTCATCAATAAAAACAATTAGAAACAAAATAGTTTAATAATAAACCGTAATTCTTCCGCTACTGCAAAGTATAGTTCCTACATAAATCGTTGCCACGCAACAGCCAGATGGACATCTTTGCCGTCTTTTTCAATTGAAATATTCGATGCGCAGTAATATGGAATGTTAAAGAATGTTATGAGGACAACCTGTGAGGTTATACTGGATTTTACAACGGCATGGAACGCGATATAGCCAATCACAATGAAGGATGGGAACAACCAGTTTTAGAATAACCAATCAACATTTGTTAGCAGAATGCTAGCGTGTTATGGGCAACAACAACTTATACCCTGTAAGAAAATCGAAAGGACATAAGTACTCGTTCATTCAACTTTTGACCTGTAATCCATGTTTAACATGCAAAAACTATAATCAAACCTGAGATTTATCAACGACATCAACTGCCATTTCAGAGAATGGTGTAGTCACCCACATTCCCAGTCTTGGCCCATACAATACCCAGACACTCCTTGTGTCCTTGGATTGCCTGCACTCCGATCTTATCCCTTTACATGAGAGGGGTTTGGTAGGGCCTCACTTTCTTACATTTGTCATTGTGTGGGACAATGTAAGCTTCCACCGTCGCCCACTCATCAGGGTTCACTGCCCATCCAAGAATGCTGATGGTGCTCTTATCACCTGACTCCCCATTCCTTAGTCCTATCCAGGAGGTTTTTTCTGCATGGAGGTGGAGGGTTTATGAGCATCGGGCTCAAAACCAGAGCTCCCTGCTCCAGACAATGGATGCTGCTTGTGATGATTTCACAGCCGATCAGTCTAGGGGATTGTTGCGGCATGCACAACGATTCTTCCCCTGTTACATCGCAAGGGAAAACATCAAATGTGATGTCAATGAAATCTGTGGCCAGACAGACAGGAGCGCGAGGATGAGCAGGAGAGTGAGGACGACAACTAGTGAAACTCCAGCTTTGCTTTACTTTCTCACTGTATGTGTTTCCTTTTTGCCATTAAATGCACCCTCTGCAACTCTGACTAGGAAAGGGTCACATGCCTGAAAATGACCGAGGTTACTTATACTAGTCCCCTCAGTGTACAATACGTAAGAATCATTTGATGCTGGGATATACAGAACAGACAATAGAGGGGGTGCATTTCATGCCAGGCTTACTGTAATGCACCCCCTGGTAACTCTGACTAGGAAAGTCTCACTTGCCTGAAACTTACTGTGGTTACTCATACTACTAGTGTAGGTTATACATAATGTTAGTTTTGATGTGCTTACAGTATTGTATGAAAGTATATTGTGCTGTACACATTTTACAGTAACCATGATGTATGGCAATTACAGTAACAATTTCCATGGCAGTGTAAGTGCAATATGTGATGTGAAACCTTGTAGGCTACTCTTGAATTGCTGCAATCTTTTTTCTGTTTGATACACATTTACATTTAACTCGTATTCATTTAGCAGACGCTTTTGTCCAAAGCGACTTCCAAGAGAGAGCTTTACAAAAGTGCATAGGTCAGTGATCCTAAACAACGAGATAGCCCCAAAAACATTGTGGTTTGCCAAAACATGAAGCATACATTACAGAATTGTTGCTTGCTTTTCTACAGGTACACTCTTGCACTTTTGAGGTTCATGTTGTTTCGTTGTAACTTGTTTGGCTACATGCTCTTATGGTTCTTGTCTTTGGCACTTACTGTATTTGGGTTTTTCACAATGTATGCTTCATGTTTTGGCTACCCGAAATGTTTGGGGCTATCGCGTTGTTATGATCAGTGACCTATGCACTCTTGTAAAGCTCTCTTGGAAGTCGCTTTGGATAAAAGCATCTGCTAAATTAATAAATGTAAATGTAGATTGAGACACCTTGTATTCTGGAAAGAAAACATCTACTACAGTAACTGTAGCACAGTGCACATAAGGGATATTTCTGAGGTTCACTGCCATACTGACAAAACATCTAAACATTTTGACCTGCAGTGTTTACACAATGCCAAAGGGACTTTTCATTTCGGGGGCACTGACTATTTGTATGAGAAAAGGATTTAGTTTTGACTGATAAGATGTCTGTTTTAGAAAAGAGATGACCCTTTGCAGGTGTTCCATGGTGTTTTGCTGAACCATCTGGGTTATTTTGGAAAATGTATTTAAAGGTTTGAGAATGTTCTCTTTTTTCTCGAGAGATGAGCCAAAGCAATCGAGAAGGAACTTTTCATTTTGGGGGCACTGACTATTTATATGAGAAAATGATTTGGTTTTGAAGCATGAGTTAACTGTTTTGGGTGAGATATGACCTTTTGAAGGTGATCTATGTAGTTGTGCTGAACCTAGGCTATTTCGCTAAATGCACGTGGAGCTTTGAGAATGTAATTTCTGTTTCAAGAATTGAGCCAAAGCAATGGAGAAAAACTGTAATAAGGAGTGGGCAGGCTCTCCTTAAACAGGCTCTGGTATGATCTAAAAGGGTTCAAACGAAATGTCAGCTCGACTGTGCCAAACCGCTTACCCCTATAAGCGTCTGTCGGAAACTGTTTCTCAAAGGCTGTGTGTCTCCATCTTTCAGCACCACTCAATGGTAGGCGTATATTAGTCACCACAAGTTGGCGCTAAAAGTCAGTGTATATAATATATTGCCCTAATACGTGTAGGAACCTATACCTATGTAATACATCCGATAAGCAACTATGAGTTTGCAAACTTTAAACGATGTAGCCTATGGCCTATTTAGTAAATTCCCCGGAGCCGATTAGGCTAGATCTCCATAGCAATCTGTTAATCATTCTATTTCAATGTCGACTCGGGCAGCACATCTGTTTTTCATGGTTCAATTCATCCGACTTTCACTTACCTGTAAGTAGGCTACAACTGATTATATTTAATTGCCATTGTGATTGAGTTAGATTGTGAGTTCTGCCTACAATTTTATTGACAATGTTTTTACTAATCTTAATTCTGCTGTTCTTCATGAAGATTATTAAACGGAGCATTAGCCTACATGGGTCAATTTCCCAATCTGAATGATTTTATAACACTATTTCGAAATATGCAAACTCTCATTTGAATCGGTTTTTTTTGTTAAGTCTTAAATGAGTCATAGCATATGTAACCATTAACTAGGCTAACTAAATGCCCATGATTCCTCAGTATGAATAAAAAACCAAAACGATTTACCCAAGTCTGTGACTGCCTACAATTTTTCCATTGTGGCTATAGACAGGAGCAGGGCCGGATAGGCGGTGAGTTAGCTGTTTTCGGGAACGCGCACAAAGCCCAGTCTTAACAATTCCACAAATGTAGAAACATTTCACTGTATTAAGTTGCCGCTATTTCATTAGGTATGCGTAGCCTATTTATTATTTTAAGTAATTACATTTGAACTGTTTCTGTCTACGTAGCTGGTTAGATCGACTATGTGAACCATGCTTTTGGTAAGAGAATTAACAATTTATATGTTATTGTACTTTCTTTTATTTTTTCATTATAAAAATGTTATGCCTACGTTTTAGCACAAATCTACCGCCGTATCAAATCTCAGCTTTTGCAGTACAGACCACGGACTAAAACGAAAACATTTCAAGTATTCTAACGTCCCGGTTGGTGGGTTTCGCCTTATTTGACCAAAGTCCAACGACTGTCCCCAAGAGGTGTAGTTAACATTCCTCAGAGAATTTTGTCCGTATTGACATGATGACATCACGCATATAACAGTTGCGGCAGATTTCTTGGATGTACATCCATGAAGAGAATATGCAGTCCCACCATTGCAGGTCTATTTGATCTTGCGTAATTGGCTTCGGAGTAGTTTAACAGGTGTGCACCTAATAAAGTCGTCGGTAGGACTTGAGTTGTGCCCGCAAAGGTACTAAGCCAGATGTGAATAATATTATTCAGCACTTGTAGAATTGTATGTGAATACCCATAGACTACACACAATTTAAAAGATTGGTATTGGTATAAATCCCCCTCAAAAAATAATGTTTCTTTTGTGTGCATTCAGTTTTATTCATTTTTAATAAGATACTGTAAACTATCTTAACATTCTACTCACTTGGTTTCCACCTGTAACACTACATTTCTCTCTCCTACAGATTCAGAAAGTACAGACACAGTCACTTGCTCCAGTGCAGAGCAGCTGTTGTCTGCACCAATCGACACCCTGGATGGTCAACTAGCAACTAGGCATCTCCAACGACTCCCAGTTAAGCCTCTTCTGTGAACGCGACTGTGTAGTTGCTACAGATCCCTTGACTATACAGACTAATACATAACTAGATAAACAACAAGCACAGGAGGCAGCGGTGAGACTCTGAAGGGTTTCTGTTGGGATGGCTTTGGTCCTCTCCCCACGAAGATGCTGTTGGCTCATGCCTCCTGTGACGCTGGTCTCCATGGCCGTGTGGATGCTGTTCACAGGTCCAAACGAGCTCACCTCTCACCTCAGGCACCAAGATACCTGGTGGGACTACACTGACGCCAACCTCAGCTCCAAGGGCACCTGCAACTGCGACGCCATCCTGAGAGGAGAGCCGGAGGCCGTGGAGCAGGCAAAACTCCTCAGCTTGGAGCGACTGTTTCGGAAACACACACGCCTCTCAGACGATCACTTCTTAAACGTCAGCCAGGACTGCGGCACCTTCCTGTCCTCCAGGAAGTACCTGTCTTTTCCCTTGAGCCGCGAGGAGGCAGAGTTTCCTATTGCCTTCTCGCTGGTTGTCCACCACAAGGTGCACAACTTTGAGAGGCTCCTGAGGTCCATTTACGCCCCTCAGAACTTCTACTGCGTGCACGTAGACACCAAGGCGCCGGCCTCCGTTTTGGCCGCCGTCACCTCTATCACTTCCTGTTTCCAGAACGTCTTCCTGTGTAGCCGGCCGGTGAGGGTGGTCTACGCAGGGTGGTCGCGCGTCCAGGCCGACATCAACTGCATGCGCGACCTCTACAACATCAGCGCCTCGTGGAAGTACTTTGTCAACCTGTGTGGTCAGGACTTCCCCATCAAGACCAACCTGGAGATGGTGCGTAGCCTGAAGGCGCTGAAGGGTCGGAACAGCATGGAGTCAGAGAACGGGGGCTCTAAGGAGGGGCGCTGGAAAAAAGTCCACACGGTGGTAGACGGGCAGGTGCAGAGAACGGAAGTGGACAAGTCGCCTCCTCCCTTCAACCTGCCCATCAAATCAGGGGGGGCCTACATAGTAGTGACGCGGGGCTTCGTAGAGCACGTTCTGACAGATAGCAGGGTCCTGGAGCTGCTTAAATGGGCTGAAGACACCTACAGCCCGGATGAGTTCCTGTGGGCGACAATCCAGAGGATGCCCAGGGTGCCTGGCAGCCAGAGGCCTAGCGTCAAGTTCGACACCTCCGACCTGCAGGCCATCGCCAGGCTGGTGAAGTGGCAGTGGCATGAGGGTGCGGAGGAGGCCAAGGAAGCCGTGTACCCGCCCTGCCAGGGACACCACGTCAGGTCCGTGTGCGTGTACGGGGCAGGGGACCTCTGGTGGATGTTGCAGCAGCATCACTTGTTTGCCAACAAGTTCGACGTGGACGATGATCTCGTGGCTGTCCACTGTCTTGAGAAGCACCTTCGAAATAAGGCCCTGACCTTCATGAGACACTGAGCTTTGGGGTTCTACAGCGCGGCAAAGCAGACAAACTTAAAGGTTGAGAAGGAACACAAAAAAAAACGCTTAAAGGACAATGGGGTTCGAATTTCTTGCGTGGCTGTTTCCCATCCGGGTGGAGCAAATAAGTAACCTATTTGGTGAGCACTAGTGAGCATTTTTCTTTATTTTTTAAATTATTTAAGCACTACTGAAGCTAGTGATACAACGGAAGATTGTTGTTATTACAAGGAGAATAATTGTACATATTGTTTTGTAAGTTTTTGGGGGTTTAATTCTTGCATATACTCAGGAAGGATGTCTTTGTTTGGTTGGGTTGCATATTTAAGGAAGAGACACCACATCATTTATAGTTCTGATGGTAAATTTACTGAATATCTTGATTATTTTACCGTGAACAAATGCACAAATAAATGATTAATTACGTTTAAAGATACTGGCTCTACTCTTTCACAGCTCTTAGTTTGATATGGGTAACTGATGAACACATAGTATTTTACCTTAATGTCATATAGCTTTCGAATCATCTTAATGTGAGGCACTGTGGGCTTCCAGTACTGTATATACACACACACAGACACACACACAGACACACACACACACACACACAGGCATCCTGAAAGACTCAAAGGATGTCAGAAACAACTGTAAGGGAAGCCGTTTTTTACTGAGACAAAGACTCTTTCACAGTTAAGAGAATATAAATGGTTATTCCCTTAAATGCATTTGACAGTACACTCACTCCCACACACATATGTTGCCATGTACTTAATGAAGATTGGCAGTAATCTGGGAATGTGTCTAACTTTTGAATACTTTTTTGTATTAAGAGGAAATACAAAATAAGCCCAGAGCTTGCTGCGATTATACCATGAGGCTCTTTAAATCATGCTTTAAGATTTCCAACCAATACTTCCAAATCAAACAGAGAGAGAGAGCTTTACATTATCTTTGAGGAGATTAACACAGCATGTTAGGAAACAATGAATTCAGAAACTTCTAGAATTCGCTCTGGCAGTCAGGCAGAGGCATATCCTCCCACCTATGACATTGCCCCTTCTCAAGAGCCAATCACAACACCCATCTAAGGCGCGAACAGCCAGTGGGTCTGGGTGTGTGCTGTCAGGAAACGTCTGGATAATCTACAGCAGTCAGTAGAGAAGGCCGTTGTCACCGTCAAACGTTTGTTCTTTTGTCCGCTCTGAGAAATTGAAAGTGAGACGAGAGAGATGGGGAGTCAGAAAGGGAGAAAAGGAGAGGTAGAAACAGAGAAAATGAAAGAGAAAGAGAGAGACAAAGGGAGAGAGAAATTAAAGGTTATAGTCATACGTTGAGTCATTTAAATGCGTGACTTTGTTTCATGTGTTACTGAACGCTAAACTAATTTAAACTAATTCAAATAACTTAGTTTGAATATGAAGATTTTCTATGTGGATCGCACTTCAATCATAAACAAACACACACACAAGCAAATACATAAACACACACACAGTCATGCATGCTTACTCTTACTTTGATTTCGAGTCTTGTAATTCTTCATCCAGTCTGAATGGGGAGCAGAGATCAAAGGTGAAAGGTCAAGGGTTAGTGGGGGTGGGGGACTATAGCCAGACTGGGAGGCAAGTGTGTGATCAGCACAGGTACATTAGTATCAACAATGTGATGATCAGCACAGGTACATTAGTGTCAACAATGTGATGGTCAGCAGGGCTAGATCAATAAACTAAGGGAGAAAAGGAGGGGTGTGTGGGAGGGTTAGGGTTAAAAAGTCCAAGATGTTGGGAATGAGTTCAGTAGTCCCACAGCAGCCAATCAGGACAAGGAAGGTAGAAATTCTCAGAAGGTTAGGGTGGACCAATCAGCACCAACTTTGGGGCGTGTTAGTGGGAGGGGCAAGTGTGGGAGCAGTCAGATTTAGTAGGAGGGTGGTGGGGGGTTTATAGGTTCAACTGACTGACCAACCGTAAACAAACTGTAGATGAGCGTATACCACTCTCCTCTTCATACCTTGGTGGGAGCGGGGCAGATACAGACGGGGGGGGGGGGGGGGGGGGGGGGTGGGGGGGTGTGGGGGCAGAGTTAGGGATAGGGTGCAACACAACCACCATCCCCCCTTCTCACCCCGAGGCCTCCCCCTGACTCGAGGCCGGTTCCATAAAGCAAGTTTGACAAATAAGCCAGGTTTATGCCAATTAGTCTGACTCAGTTCCAGTTGATTTGAGTTGAGGCAATTAAAGCAAGTTTAGCATAGTTCCATCTCAGTTATTATGGCAGCATATGAGAACATCCAAGTTGGCCCCAATGATGGCAACCTCGGCCGGTGACACCCTCTGTTTTGTCTTGTTTTGTCTGTTAATTCAGTGTTGTAGCCGACTCCTCCCACCCTGGACACTCTCTGCCTGCTGGCCTCTTCAACAAGGCCAAGGACTCACACTGACATTAACACTATTATTATGAGTCCATCCACCACCTACTTTGCACATTTTGCACTATGCTGCCCACATTGCTACCCTATTTTTATTTTATTCAATAAAAAAAAAAAATCTCTTTTAACTTTTATATTTATTTATATATTTTTATATCTCACAGTACTGTTAAGCTCTTTAGTTATTGTTTAACTCCTTAGTATTAAACTTTTTAAATATTATACATTCAACTGTTTTTTACATTTACATTTCTTCATTTAGAGGACGCTTTTATCCAAACCTTTACAAAAAGTGCATAGGTCAATGATCATAAACAACAAGATAGCCCCCAAAACATTGTGGGTAGCTACAACAAGAAGCATAAATTGTCAAAAGCAAATAAGAGCCAATTGGAGGAAACATAAGAGCATGTAGTTAAACAAATTTATAAATTAAACAATGTTTTAAATTATGAATGATTGTTTATTGTATGCACCTTCCTGCCACGGTAAATTATGTGTCTATGAAAACGTACATGGCAAAAAATATTCTGATCCTGTTTGGCAAATGTGGCTTTATTGTTGCTTAACCATTCCTGTAAAACGGAACCAACCGGTTTTTATACTGGTATAAAATTATTTCCCGCAATAAACATGACTACATGTCTTGACTAATCATTCTTTATCATTTTTAAAACCGTCCCCTGGGTCAATAGTGCACGTCAGCACAGACAAAAGACAAGGTTTGTTTGGGCACCAGGTGTGGTTTTATATTGAGGCTGGGTATAGCTCAGTGGTTAGATCATTTACACAGCAGATCAATAGGTTGCAGGGTTTAATCACTTCTCCGTATTAGGATGAAGGCGTCTGCTAAATGAATCCATCATTTTGGACTACATTTCCCGCAAAAGGGGATTTAATCTAATCTTGGAAGGAAACCTAAGGTACTTCCTGGTGACGGGACAGGCGAGGGGTGATGATGTCACTCACCTGATGATACTGGGGGGGATGTAGACATAGTCCATGGGGATCATTTCCCTCAGCTCCGCTAGTCTGCTCACATACCTGATCTTACTGCTGAACTTTGAACTGCAGAAGAGACAGGAATTGAGGCGGGATGGAGTGGAGAGAAGTGAGGGATTGAGAGAGAGAGAGAGAGAGAGAGAGAGAGAGAGAGAGAGAGAGAGAGAGAGAGAGAGAGAGAGAGAGAGAGAGAGAGAGACAGAGACAGAGAGAGAGACAGAGACAGAGAGAGAGACAGAGACAGAGAGAGAGACAGAGAGATAGAGAGATAGAGAGAGAGAGAAAGAGAGAGAGAGAGAGACAGAGACAGAGACAGAGACAGAGAGACAGAGAGACAGAGAGAGACAGAGAGAGAGAGAGAGAGAGAGAGAGTGAGAGAGAGACAGAGACAGAGAGAGAGACAGAGAGAGAGACAGAGAGAGAGAGGAAGACAATGCACTATAAAATCACTGTCAAAAGTAAATTTGCAGGAAATACTTGACTAACAACATCGCAAGATGAAACAGGAAGTGTCCACCTGATAAAGGGTCTGGTGATTCCCAGCACTGTTCTGATGAACCAGGAAGGATGTACGATGATGAAGGACTTGAGATTCTTCCTCAGCCTAGAGAGAGAGAGAGACAGAGAGAGAGAGACAGAGAAAGAGACAGACACAGAGACACAGAGAGAGAGAGACAGAGAGAAAGAGAGACAGAGAGAGAGCGAGAGAGACAGAGAGAGAGACAGAGAAAGAGAGAAAGGGACAGAGAGAGGGAGAGAGACACAAAGAGAGTTCCCACTAACATCAGAAATCCAGAAAAGTTCATTAAAATGTTACACCCATTTAAAATCCAGTCGTGAGGAAACCATCACAACTTACGTAGTACTGTCAACAAAGAACAAAGAAAAAACCCTCTGATGTGCTGAATACAGCTTTGAAAACACTCCACACCTATGTTACCACAGGGTATTTGGGTTTCAGTCATAGACCTTTCACCGCTACACAGAGAAAAACTCTTCAATTGGATTGAGAAAAGGGCTGTATGGTGGAAGGCAAACATTTACAGTAAAAAATGCTGGTTGATTCTTTGAAATATTCTCATACACGGACACCACGGTGAAGGCTGACATTATTCCAAACCAGCATTAGAAACTATGTTTTTTTGTGAGTTTAATGTTTTAGCAATTGTGAAAAACTGTAAAACCTTTCTATATCTTACTGTAACATGAATTTATCTGTTACTTTTCTACAGTCCCCAACTTACTATGTCACTGTTATTTTGCCATTATATTAGTGTTAGACTCCTTGTAAAATGTTATGATATATATGTTAAAATGTCCATTCAATATGGACTGCTTTGGCAATACTGCTCAACCCGAACTGTCATGCCAATGAAGCATTCTGAACTGAACGGAGAGACAGAGAGAGAGACAAAGAGAGACAGAGAGAAAGAGAGACAGAGATTGAGAGAGAGGAGAGAGAGAGAGAGAGAGAGAGAGAGAGAGAGAGAGAGAGAGAGAGAGAGAGAGAGAGAGAGAGAGAGAGAGAGAAAGGGACAGAGAGAGAGGTTGAGAGACAAAGAAAGAGAGAAAGAGGGAGAGAAAGAGAGAGACAGAGAGAGAGGGGGAGAGAGAGAAAGAGAGAAAGAGAGAGAGAGAGATAGAGAGAGGAAGAGAGAGGGGGGGAGACAGAGAAAAAAATGAAAAAAGATTGATGAGAAAGAAAGAAAGATAAAGAGGGAGAGACAAAGAGAGAGAAAAGAGATCAAACTATTTGTTTGATCTCTTTTCTCTCGCAGGTCTTTCTCGTTTATTCTCTCTTTTTTTTTCAAACAAAAGAGAGAAAAAAAATGAGAAAGTCCCGCTCACCAAACAGTAAATATCAAACGTGTGGGTGTTTAAGTTTGGTTTCGGGTGACGACAGTATCGCGTGTTGGAGTTGTACCTCCTATTGATCATATGGTAGCATTTCTTCATCCAGCCCAGGCCTGGCATCTTCCTACGAGGTGTGGCCCCATTCAGGTACACAATCATGTAATCCTCCGCCACCATCAGCTCCAGGGTACTGATGACATACCTGAGCACGCACGTTAACAAACACACCTACTTCAGGATTATCTGAACTTTTGAGATGGAATGATATTTACTGGAAATGTAGCGGATGGTATTTACTTACAGGAACAGGTTCTCCATGACATAGTGGTAGTCATCGCAGTCGCTGTCTGGTAGAAAACATGCCGCAAACACGATAATTGCGTTTTGGTTTCCGTAGTAACCTATGAAGAGAAAGGGAAATATGTAGTTAATACTCAAAATATGTACTGTTTATATGTACACAGTATACGTGTGTGATTGTAAGGTGATTGTGAGCAGGTGTGTGCATTTGTGTGTGTGAGAGCATGTGTGTGTAAATGTGTGTGTGTGTGTACATGTGTGTGTTTGTGTACATGTGTGTGTTTGTGTACATGTGTGTGTTTGTGTATATGTGTGTGTTTGTGTATATGTGTGTGCTTGTGTACATGTGTGTGTGTGTACATGTGTGTGTTTGTGTACATGTGTGTGTTTGTGTACATGTGTGTGTGTGTACATGTGTGTGTGTGTACATGTGTGTGTTTGTGTACATGTGTTTGTGTGTGTACATGTGTGTGTGTGTGTGTACATGTGTGTGTACCCCCATGTGAGATGACTCTCTGGTAGGGTTCGATGCTCTTCATGTTGATGCGGTGCTCCTGGTCGCCGATGACGACCGTCCTCCACAGCCTGCTGTCATGACGCTCCTCTGCCGCACTGTATTCTGGGATGGCGTCCTCCTGCTCACCTTTCCCACCCTGATTGGCCAGCTTGGAGTCTCCTGTTTGTGACATCATCAAAGAATGTAAACGGCAAAAATCTGTGATGTGAATTTGAGGAAAGGACAATAAATTCATTTTAGATCATTAAATCCGTATAGTCCAATTAAACTCTGCAGGAGTACAAGTTGTATCTTAAAAATATAATATACTGTAGATTACAGTGGAAAATAACTGTTGCTGATATAACGTACTGTAGACTAGAGCGTCTGTAAACGCATGTCATCATCACCGTGCATGTCATCATCACTGTGCATGTCATCAGCACCGTGCATGTCATCATCACCATGCATGTCATCATCACCGTGCATGTCATCATCACCGTGCATGTCATCATCACTGTGCCCCTCCAGATCCATCTCGTCAGCTTCATCCGGGGTGTCCAGCTCGTCCAGGTTGATGTCCAGCTCGTCCCCTGTGTCCAGGGCGTCCCCCGGCGTGTCCAGGGCATCGTCTGATTGGACGGAACCCTCGCTGCGGTCCAATGACACGTTCATGGGCGGGGCCGCCAGCTTCTTCCTGTGGGCACTGGACCCCCCCGAGAGCTCTACAGAAGAACGGGTATTTGAGGGAATACGAGACAAAGAATATATTATACGTTAGAGTATTCTTACCAAGTATAAGTACAAACATAATTACGTGAATTAAGATTGTCAACATGTACGTGAATATGCAATATCATTACATTTAAGTACACTTCCTATTGTGTTGAAAAAGAAGACAAATGGTCTGTAATGAAAACATGTCAACCTCTCATTTAAAACATTTAAATCAAGTACACCCTTTTTCTCGCTTGGGAATGTTACGAGGAGTGGTCTGATAAAGTTGTCACCTGGTCTGTAGTCTGACCGACTAGCTAGCAGGGCGTCACCTGGTCTGTAGTCATCGATGTCCTGGTCCAGTTCCTGCTTGTCCATGATTGGTCCGTCCTCGGGGTGTGTGGGCCTGGCAGAGCGGATAGCACCGGTCAGACAGTAGTGATCCACCACACACAGCGCCAGAGCAGCCAGGAGCAGCAGCCCAGGCAACAGCACGCACAGTAGAGGCCCCAGCAGCAGCAACACCAGCATCTAAAACGCAGCTGCTCGCTAACGCTAAATGCTAAACGTCGGACATGCTAGTGATGGGAGCCGGACGCCATTTTTGTTGTGTTTACAGTTGAACTGGATGCTGATGGGGAATGTTTAGCTGGGTATGATTGACCGGAGGAAGAGACACAGAGGCTGGCAGGCTGCACGTGGGTCAGAGACAATGCCAGGCTTTGTCCTGCTAGTAGACCCCCAGAACCTTATTAGCATAACGCTCTTCCACAATGAAGATCAGGACAAAGAAACACACACACACACACTCACTCACACACACACACAGAAACGCACACGTATGCGCACGCACATGCAACTGCACAGTGACACAACGAACGCAACTTCAGACTGTGACACAACAATGCAACCACTTGCAAATGTACACGGAAACACACTTCCTCATTTACAGTGTTGTATATCACTCAAACGTGGAAAAAGGGACAGTAATATTCTGTCTATTCTCTCTCTACTCACCTCATACAGACATGAGATGGTGCTCCTCTGCCTGTCTGCCTGCCTGCCTGTCTGTCTGTCTGTCTGTCTGCTGGTCTGTCTTCCTGCCTGCCTGTCCTTTTGGTCTCCTCTGCCTACTCCCTCCGTCTGACTGTCTCTCTCTCTAGTCTGCCAACCCCTCTTCAGCCCCTCTGCCCCCCCATCCCCCAACCCCCTACCAGATCCCCCCAGCTCCCCCTTTCTATGGCAGTGCCAGTGGGTCAATTCTGTGCCAGGTTCAAGCCATGTGATGAATTGAAGCCGAAGGTACACAATTGCACCCACTCTCATGGAACACAACCATGTGCACTCCGCACACGGACGCACACACACACATGAACACACACATTGGAGGAGGGGCCATCTAACCCAGTGGCTCTGAGGAGGTCATTAGAATTACAAAGTGGATGACAGGACTAAATGAATACCCACAATGCAACTGGAAGAAACACAGAAAGAACACCTACATAAGCTTCTTAGCGTTCTCAGTTCTTCAGAGTTGCATTGTGGGAAGATAATTGTTCTGTTTCTGTGGTTTCGAGTAACTTCATGACAAACTGGTTTTAATTATTCTGGTAACTTAACCCCATAATCATGCTTTTAAAAGGTTTAAATAAGCCTAATACAAAACTGCCTTCTGTCGTGGCGGGCTGATTATTGTGTGGCAGTGTATTAAGGATAGATGGAGTCACCTTTAACCTATGTTAGGAGAAGGCCTGTTTGAGCAGGAAGGAATGTAGCTGCAGACGTTATGTCTGCCTTGGAGGGCAGGCGGGAGTGTGAGGCTGGGCTGTTAGTTACAGATGGAGTGCTTCTGTGTGTGCGTATCTTGTTATGAAGAACACTGCTGATAGTTTAGTTTGGACCAAGAAGAGACAAGGGAGCTGGGATTGCTATGGTTGCTGAGTTTCCAGCTGTTCTCAGGAGAAGCTACTGACTCCCAAGGGTGGGAGCAGGATGAGAGCATGTCAGAGCATGTCTGAGTGACTTCAAGTGAGGAGGGGGCTGAGTAAGGAAAGGAAGGTCTGAGCGAGAACAACATGGTCGAGGAGAGTGGAGATTTTGGGAACATGCTACTTCAGGACACTGTGTGAAAGGTGAACAGTAGCCCCTAAGCCAAGGCTGAGGCTGCGTGCCCAGTAATGGATGGGTGACTTCATCTTCCGGAAGCTTCTAGGAGGTTCCATATTGAACAATTTTATCTCTTGGGACAGGGGGTGTGAGCTACATATTCTGCCTATATTACCAGGTGTTTTGGGTAATTGTTTTTTGTTGTTGTTCTGTACCAGTGTGTTGCCTGTAGGCTACTTGCCTATCTGCCGGAATAAAGACCATCAAGCCACTTCTTTTAACTTGAGAAAAAGACTCTGTGCGTTGACTGTACTTTTTTGATCCACTCCTACCTAAAGAACTTCTGAGCTTTCCACCTCACTACTTCGAAACCAGTATAGCAACCAGGACAGTTTCCTGATAGTACTCGTAGCTATCTCAGGAGTTTAAGGTGGGTAGGGGTGGGCGATATGGCCAAATTCTTCTATCACGGTATGAGTAATTTTATATCACGGTTACGGTATATATCACGGTATAGTAATTGTTCTGTAAATTCAATTAAGAAATGGTACAAAATAACCATACCGTACATCATCACACTCTATTATTTATTTATTACGAACAAAAACAACTGCCTCACATGAGACAACACGAGTTAAAAACAAAAGACTCAAACTGTACTGTAGCTACAATATCTAACTTACCGATTACCGACTTCAAATTTTACAATGAAGAGGCTAACAAGTAACACTAGCAGGAAGTAGCATTGCTACGAGTGTTATGCTAGGATGCTAGGTAACGGAAGCTAGCTAGCTTTTTTAATGAACGCTCATTATGTATTTGTAGCCTACTTATCATTTTAATAATAGGCTAATATAGCTAATATAGACACTTAGAGCATGTGTTGCCTTCCTTATAAGGCTTATATTAGGTTTTAAATTTGTTTGCGGCTCCAGACAGAATTATTATTATTTTTTTTCTCTCCCGGTAGACACATTTCAACCGTCATACCGCCCAGCCCTAAAGGTGGGTACGTGTTCATGCATCGGAATGGCATTGTTACGTCAAGTATGGCATGATAGAACTCGATAGATGATTCCTGTGCCATTAGGTTTCTGATCCTGATAACATTGTTTGATGGCAGACAGTAGACTATGTAAGACTTGAAAAATGTTGAGCTGCTAAACATAGAAACTCCTACGCACGCTGAACACCTGAATCACCTTACACAAATACTAACACTGTCTGCTAATACACTACTGTGTCATAAACACACAGTACAAGGTGGAAAATATGACTCTATATTGGTGAACACATGAGGACATGAACACATGAGGTCTTGAGGACACGAGATGTCACAACAACCGTGTACAGGAACAAACCAATGTGAACGCTCACAAATTTAGAAAAATCATGTGCACACGCACGCACACACGCACGCACGCACACACACACACACACACACACACACACACACACACACACACACGCACACACACACACACACACACCTTGTGTAAGACAGAGGGGATATCTCCCCAGCCTTTGTGGAGTAACAGCTGTAATGAGCCAGGTAATGCATATTTAATGAGGCGTAAACACATTTCCAAATACATACACACAGGGCTGAAAGCACAGACTGGCGCAACACACACACACACTGTTGAGGAAAGAGAGCATTGCGAGAGGCCTCGTGGGCTGGATATTCAAAGCCTCAGATCGCCACAATTTGCATCACCATGTAACGTTGCACAGGAGCTCGAAAGGCAGCTAACTGCAGTCTGTTCTGCTCACTCACAGCAATGATCCCAAGACCCACAAACTGAGGATGCCCATAGACAAACAGGGCACTGAAAGGAGTGGCACAACACTCACACACTCACTCACTCACACACTCACACACTCACACACTCACGTCCAGTAAACAAACAGAGGGGTTGCAGTAAACATACAACGTACCTCTCGTAGGTTGATTGAGTCTCTGACGGGCCTTCCACTTCCTGTCCTGTTGACTGTCCTTCCTGTGTCAGTGAAAGCTGCTCTCTCATAGGCTGCTCCATTCCATATTCATCCAGTCCCCGAAGGAACTCATCTCTCATTGGCTGTGAGACACTGTCATAATTCTTTGCCTCCCCCTGGATCTCCAGACTCAGCCTCTTCCCAACAGGTAGGGGGGGGCATTGCATAGCCTCCTTCCCCCCTCCATTCGCCACATTCCAGCCGCCCGGGTCCAAACTAAGCTCCTCCTCTTCCTCCTCCGCCATGAGGTCCCCAGAGAACGGCAGCCCTACCCCTTTCCTGGGAGAGCCTCCTGATAGGCTCTCAGGCATGCCAATCAAGGTGCTATCAGCACAAGGTGATGGGGAACTGTCCGTGAAGAGAGGGGAGTGGGGTGTGAGGAGAGGGGCACGCTGCCCCCCATTATCCTGACCCCCCAAGGAGGGGGCAGGGGGGGAGTGACCTCCCTCATCTGAATCCTCCAATGAGATTTGAGAGTGGACATATACCTCCTCTCTTGTTTTCAGGAAGTTCTCTGCTTGGTACCTGAAAGAGGAGGAGCTACTCCTTCCAACAACTTCGGATTGGTTGTCACGGATCTCCTCCTTCGACAATCTGGATTCCGATTGGTGGAGTCCTGCGGGGTCTGTGTTTGATTGGCCGGGGATGAGGATCTCTGGGGTCACGTTGGTCGGAGAGATTCCATCAGCACTCGTCTCATAATTTCTGCTGCCTGCATTGGTTGTGGACCAGCTCTCAGGGTTCGTCTGCTCAGGTCTGGCCAGACTTGAGAGCGGGTTTGGAAGTGAACTGATCCCTGTGGTATTGGCCTGATCCGAGCTGTCGCCATCTGCATGGGTGGAGACAGAAGCATTCTCCCATTTGTCAAAATGTTGTGGATTGGAGATCTCCGTGTTCGTTTGGTTGAGTCTGTCCTGCTCTGCGTTCTCCTGGTGACATCTACGCGAGGCAGCGTTGATCTGGAGCAGAGTGGCAGCATACGTCAACATGCTATACGTCTCCAAGGACCTCCCTCCCTCTCTCCCCCCTATATTACCCGGCCTGTGATAAACCCTTCCCTCATCCCTCCTCTCTCCCTCGCTCTCCCTGACAATCCCCGTCCCAGACACCATGATGTAGTCCATTTCCAGGCCAGAGGAGTCTCCGTCGGAGTTGCTGCCCAGCGGGAGGCTGTCCGGGCTGGGCTTGAGGCCGTCTCGCTCCCCTGAGCTGGAGCTCAGAGACATGGCCTCCAGGATGGCTCCCTCCACGTCCCCACCCACACCTGGCCCCCCATCCTCCCCGCCCTGGCCCTGCGCTGTGCTGGGAGGAGGGTCAGCGGGTGGTGTGGTCGTTATGGGGGTCGGCACTCGGTCCCAGCTGTCAAGGTTTGGAGATAGAGTGGGCGTGGTCTGAGCTGGCTCCGTGGCCACAGCCCTCTTATCTAACAGCTGATTGGCTAAGGAGGTGGGATCTTGCCTGCTGCTTAAAGACAGCCCGTCACTCTGGGTGTGGGCAGAGTTGTCCACTAGAACGAATGGGGAGTGGCTACTCAAGTCCTCCGTCCAATAAGGACCCTCTGAGCCCTGCTCTTCCTTGCCGTAACTCTCCTCCGAATGACGCAAGGGCGTCTCACCCCGCCCACTTGTGGTCACGTGACCTGTGTCAAACAGGAAGATCTGTGTGTGGGTGGAGTCCTGGAGGGACGGTGCATCGCTGTCTAACATCTCAGATCTAGAATCATGCGGGGTTGTGTGTGGATCAGAGTGCGTCCCAGCGGCTCCTCTGGTTTGGGGTTGGAGCACGGCTACGAAGGGACTGGACTGGCCCTCCACCAGCTCCTGGCTCAGGGACGTGGGGCTGGCCCCGGGATCCGGGGAGGGGGGCTGGCTCCAGCCCCCGTCTCCCACGTTGTCGTACTCAGAGGTGGACGTCACCATGTGAGGGACGGGCATTGAGCAGGAGTCTTTATCTGGAGACGTCTGGTCCTGTGTCTCCATCCTGCTGGTCTCTCCTTCTTCGCTCCACCCGTCTTCTTCTTCTTCTTCTATCACTATCCGTATTCCCCCAGCCTCCCCCCAAACCCCATCCATACCATAACACTTAATTTCCTCTTCCTGTTTTGTCACTTCCTGTTCCCATGGTTGCATGCGCGGGAGGTATTCTCCCCCAGTGCCCGACACCTCCGGGCTAGTTGCCGTGGAGACGGCGTCTTCCTGTATGGTGGTGTTCCACATGTCCATCCCGTCCCCGGCCAATCCCGTCGGGCTCTCCAGCGAGTTCCCTCTCTCTAATAGGTCAGTCATGTCCGGGGTCGTAAGAGGTGATAGGCTGTCATCGCGGATGGTCATGTTCCACATGTCTAAGGATTCTGGGTAAGAAGTGGTGGTCCCACTGTCAGACTTCAGGAAGCCCTTCTGGGCGGAGTAACTCCAGAAGTCTAGCTCCGCCTCCCTGCTGCCACTCCCTCCCCCGATCTTCCTCCCCCCCCACTCCTCTTCCTCCCTCGAGGTGTCAGGGGTCAGGGTGGTCAGTGTTTCCCTCCTCCCTAACATACTTCCTGTCTCTGTTCCTTTGAGAGCACGGGTTCTGCCTCTTTTCCCGAGGCGGGTTCTGTGTTCCTCGTTCTCCTCGTCGGGAGGGGTGAGCTGAAGGTCTGCCAGGGTTGCTGGGTTCCACGGCTCTGTGAAGCCGGAGTCGGCGTTCCAGCTGTCAGATGACTCCCTCTTCTCCGACAGGAGAATCCTCTGGGGTTCTTCATTTCCTCCCTCTCCTCCTCCACTCTCCCCCCCGCCCCTCATCCCTTCCAGGACAGTTTCCTGGCTCCAGATGTTGTGGGAGGAGCCTCTCCCATCCTCCTCCGCCCCTCGCCAGCCCTGCTCTCGCTGTAGGACGGAGATCTTGTCAGCCACGTCCTCGGGGAAGAACTGCACCCCCGCGCTGTTGGGAGGACAACTACCCACAAGGCTGTTCACCGGCGTGGGCGGGACAATGAGGTCATTCACCTCGATCTCGACTTGCGCCAAAGAAGCTCCGTCCTCCAGGTTGCCAAGCGCACCGACCCCTGACCCCGGGGTCGAGAAATCCACCAGGCTGAGCTCGTCAAACTCGGACAAGCTGGAGCTCTCTGCACGCCCCCCTCTCCCACTGGCGGACGCTGCCCCCGGTGAAACGGAGGCGGTACTGCAGTGCAGGGGGTCGAAGCTGAACAGGTCGAGGTTGTCGCTACGGTTACGGCTGGATCGTCGTCTCTCGGGCGGGACGGGTGATAGGAGGGACGGGTTGAGCAGCGGCCCCCCCGCCGCGGTCGCCTCGGCGACGGGACTGTCGTCGCTGAGGAACACGGAGCTCTCTTTCGACGAGCGGCTGCTGCGGACGGTCGCCATGCCGCTGTCCGGGCTCACCAGGTCCGCCCCGACCACCGTCGCCGTGGAGACCGCGCCCTCGGCCCTCTCCGCGTCCGAGCCGTCCATGTCGGTGACCCCGGAGGAGCCCTGGGAGAGGGGGGCGCTGCCGGCCACACCCTCCGTGGAAGAGGTCCTACTGCTGGGGTGGCAGGACAGGACGTGGGTCCTCCTGCCCAGGAAGCCACGGAGCAGGGCTTGGAGCTCCTGCAGGGCTTGGAGCTCCTGCAGGGGGCGGGGATGCTCTGCGGGGGGGGCGAGAGGAGGGGCGGGGAGGTGGTAGAGCTGCAGGCAGCCCTGCAGACAGTCTCTCGCCTCTAGCTCCAGTGAGGAGCTGGAACACTCCTCAAACTCGCAGCAGATCTGAAAAAGCAGGAAGGACGACATACACACAGAGACACACAGACACACACATATACATACAGACACACAAACACACAGGGACACAGACACAAACAGGATCTCTATAAACAGAATCTCTACAAAAATTAGAACAACAAAACGTCTTCTATATGAGCACTTTTACAGAAATTCTGCCTTTAATTTTTTTAACAGTTTAAGATTAATTCACTTACGCACAAACTTAGTAAAATAATCTACATTATTGTTGTAAAGTCTGATTCGGAGGTTTAATGAGAGTTCACTGGTGTGAGATTCTGTGGTAATTGGGGATGATAACAGTACTTCGTATGTACTGTTATCATCAAAGGCCCTGATCTGTCATAAATGGCTCACAATCAGATCAGATTGAAATAGTTCATCCTCAGCCGCCTTCCTCCTCCAGTCCTCACAGTCCTACCTGGTTGAGGATGTCTGTGTTGACGGAGAACACTGCCACCTGGTGGCCAGGAGTGTCATCTCCACCCAGCATGCTGGAGTATAACACCAGGCTCTCGTAACCGTGTGAATGGCAGAATGTCTTCAGCTGGTCAACTCGATCGCCCCAGTTCTAGACAGGAACGAGGAACAGCACAAGAAGCGTAAGAAGTTAAATTATGGTAATAAACCTCTGGTAATAACTGACAGATGTGACAGTTTAGTGAGGGCAGGGATCACACCTAACAGGCCAAACTGGGAGGTAAACCCACCTCATTGACTTTGCAATACAGGGAATTTGATGAATGTGTCTTGAACAATAAAATAATATCAATGAAAAAAAAGATTGTGAATCGTCGATAACTTAATTTCTTTTCTGATTGTCTTTTGTGCGCAAAATACATCACGTTTAATTAACGAACCCCCCCCTCATCTGTATTCATAAAAAATAAATAAAATAAAAAATTAAAAACTTTTGGGACCCCTGTCTTTTGAGGCGCATATGTTTTTAATTTGTGAAAAGTGTTAAAAGAGTTGTTAAGAGTCTCTCTGTGTGTTGATGAGAGACGAATATGTCACAGCCCAGGGAGGGGTAAAGAGACTCGACTGATTGATGTTTTAGAAATGAACTGTTTGCTCTTATAACACATCCAACATTCAGAGAGTATGCTAATTCCCTGACAGAGGAGGTGATTGATGGAGACAGGGTTGCATTAATTAATGGTTTTGTTTGTGAAAGGAACTGTTGTTTTTTTACCCTTCTCTCCCCTCCGATGATGAACCGTGTCATCCATTTGCAAGACAGTGTTTGGAGGAAAGTGTAGAGTTGCATTTCGTTTGAAAACAAACAACAAGATTAAATTACATTTGTTGTGAGTAGAGTTGTTAGTATAGTTGTTTGAGTCACTGTAACTTTTAGATAAAAACGTTTAAGATATTGTCTACATAGTTCTGATAAACAATACATCAACATTGAAAAGGAATGAAATTGACATAAGCCAACTGAATAGCACGGATAAACACATGTTGTTTTATATCTGTTTATCTAACTACTGCTGTATGTGGAACTGAAAGATGCATGGCAGCTCACTAAGAAAGCCTTAATGTGGTTCCTGGTCAATATGTGTGTGTATGGCACAGTGCATGACTGTATGGCACAGTGCATGTGTGTGTGTGTGGCACAGTGCATGTGATTGATGGTTGCTACAGGCATGTAGCTGCCCAGGCTGAGTCAATATTAACCTGAGTAGTAGACAACCTCCTCTCTCCTCTCCCCCTCCTCCCTCCCTCTCCTCCCTCCTTTCCCCCCCTCCTCCCCCCCCCTACCTCTCCTCCCTCCTTTCCCCCCCTCCTCTCCCCCCTCTTCTCCCCCCTTTCCCCCGCTCCCCCAACAACATGGCTACTGCTAGAGAGAATCCCATCAATCTCCACACACACGCACAGTCACATGCACACGTACACACACACAACTCAACTTTCAGACACAGTCATTTTTCATTACAGATATCCTGATGAGTCCGATGAGGCCTCCCAGCCTTGTTGAAAACACACATGTTCACTCACATGCACAACCGCACACACACACCCACACACACAAACATACACACACAACCCAAAGGCACACATTTTGTGATACAGAGTAATGAGCAAAGCCCCTTAAAATGAATATCCAGAAGAATTGAAGGGAAACACACACACACAAACACCAGTGCACATAGTCGTATAGGGCCAGAGAGGATATATAGAGAGAGGATGGAGAGAGAGAGGCTAGAGAGGATAGAGAGAGATAGAGCATAGAGAGAGGATAGAGAGATAGAGCATAGAGAGATGATAGAGAGAGATAGAGCATAGAGAGAGGATTGAGAGAGAGAGAGAGGGGCACAAAGTCTTCAGATGACACGCAGAGCGACAGTCTGTCTGCCATTTGTTTCTCGACGGAGGAAATTACAACATACAGTATCAGCCCCCACCCTCACTCACTCATAAACAATTGCACACACACACACACACAAACACACACACTCAGTACACACACACACACACACACACACACACGCTCAAACACTCAGTACACACACAGACATTCGTCTTCATCCACCAACCCCCGTGTGTGTCAGTAGCCTACCCATGTTGCATTGTTGTTACGTTTCGAAGAGCCTTTAGGTGAAATAAGAGCAGCATTTGAAACAAACAGACATTAAGTGTTAAGTGTAACTGTTAGGAATAACTGACTCCTCTCTTTCCTCCTGCCTGCTTTTCTTGCCTTTCACTCTGTCTCTCATCTGTCTTCTCTCATTCTATCTTTTCTCCCCCCATCTTTTGAGTTTTCCTCATCTCGTTCCCTCTCTCCCCCCTTCCCTCCCTCTCTCTCTCTCTCTCTCTCTCTCTCTCTCTCTCTCTGTCTCTCTCTCTCTCTCTCCCTCTCTCCTTCCTTCCATTCTTTCGTCGTCTCCTCTCTCTGGTTGTCTGTGCTCCACAGGTATCCAGTCCTTCATGGCTCTTCTGCATTGCCAAACCTGGCATCATTATGTAGAATAGCCTTAGGTACAGGCTGGTGCCCATCACTCACACACACACACACACAAACACATACATACACACGCACACACACACTCCCATGCAAACACAGTCAACGCAAAAACACATTTCCTGCTGTCAACAACGTCCCTGGCAAAGAATTAATCAACCGTTCATCCATTTAGGCTCTTTGCATACCCTTCCTGTCAGAAACAGAATGCTAAGAGAGCTCTGCGCTCTTCTGAGACGATCGTTTCGTCGCCCTGATGAATCCATCAAGCTAGGTTTGATTTATATATCTGTCTGTGATCACAGCAGTACAGCTACAGCAAATGGAGTGGCAAGGAGCGAGCTGACACCACACACACACACACATCATCCACACACACACCACACACACACACACCACACACACACACACACACCACACACACCCCACACACATACGCACACAAAAACTGTGGAAGTTTGGGAGACAGACTGGATGGGAAGGAGGTAAAAGTTTGTCACAACATATGCCTAAATGTCAACTTGCTGTGTTCTATCCCCCTGTATGCCCAGTTCAGCCGGAAACAGGCGCTGGGATTTGGAATGTTGAGACTGTGTTGTTGATGTCGTTTGTGTTGACGTGTTTATCTGCTGTTGTTGGCCTCGTAGCCCCAAGCTGCTCGGGGGGGGGGAGGGGGGGGGCTGTCTCGGCTCACATCAGGATGAGTCAATATCTGAACAAGCTTGGCACCGTGTCTGGATCCTGGAAACACCCGGAAGGCAGCCTCTTCATCAATATCATCAATATCATCATCATCCTCTTCCTCATTAACATCATCATCATCATCATCCTCAATATCATCATCATCCTCCTCATCAATATCATCATCATCATCCTCATCCTCCTCCTCAATATCCTCCTCCTCCTCCTCATCTATATCATCATCATCTTCATCGTCCTTCCGAGAAGCGGTTCTCTGCTAATGTGGAATGAGAGGAATGAAAACAAAGAGAGAAACTGAGATCGAGAAAGAAGAGGATGTGTGAGAGAGAGTATCAAACCAAAACAGAGAGGAAGGGAGAGAGAGGGAAGACAGAAAAGCGAAAGAGCGAAGAGAGACGAGAAAGAAAGAAAGAAAGAGAGACAGAGAGAGAAAGAAAGAGAGACAGAGAGAGAAAGAGAGAGAGAGAGAGAGAGAGAGAAAGAAAGAAAGAGAGGAGGCCTTCAATCTGTGTCCCTGGGAGGGCTGTCCTGCACCTGCTGTCCCAGGGAGAGGCCTCACCAGCCAGGCTCCAGCAGCTCTCTGTCTGCAGGCCCACAATTAGCACAGCATCATTATTTGCAGGCGGAGCTGGAAAAAACTGGTCTGGCATAAACAAACAGGAGGGCTGGAGGAAAAACAACAAACGACAACAACAACAAACAATGTTATCAGTAACAAAGTTGGCTCGACAAGCACGACGATAAGCGTCACGGACAACCGGAGGCAAACGGAAGAAACCGGAGGAGACGGGAGCGGAACGTTAGGAGCACTCGTAAGTTCTGACCTGAAGCCTCACACGTTAACCCTGACACGAACAACAACAACTGAGTTAAACTTTTTCACTAAATGATATAAATACAGAACCTTTCGTAAACTTACCAAAAAAACTACAAAATTTAAACATCATATGTCAACACATAGTAAAATACACACACACACACACTCATGAATATGCTAAGCTGTGTGTGTGAGCTGCCTAAGGCCCCCCTTTCTCCTACAGTTCATCAACTCCTCAGCGTGCAAACTCTTCATCCCACCAACGCCTCATCTGCCAACACTAATTACTGGGCCGTGGAACACACACACACACTCACACACACACACACACACACACACACACCAAAACCTCAATATGTCTGGTGCGCAACACACAGACACACACTCATACATTAAGACCTCACTGTGTCACAGATATAAACTGCGACACAGATATAAACGTAAACATCTTAAATTCTAAGTCGTTACTATTAAATGCTGGTGTACATAACTAAACTGTAGGATGTGTCTAATGTGTCATGTGGATGGAGACATACTGCTTGTGGCTGAGGCTTCAGGAAAGGAGAGAGGAAAATAGGAAAGGAGGAGAGAAAAAAGGAGAAAAGGAGAAGAAGGGTAGACTGGACATTGAAAAACAATAAACACAATTGTCCCACAGGCACTTAGAGCTGATTAGCTTGCATGGACAGAACACAGACACAGGCCAACACACACACACACACACACACACACACACATACACACATGGTCACATGGACAAACCTACATGCCGTCATCACTCAATGGCTTTATTCACCCTATGACTTTGTTTACAAAACCATAAAACATTGAAACTCTCCATGACTCATGACTCCTCCCCCTGTCCACAGAGGTGGTCTGTGAAGTCTGAAGTCTCCAAACTGTAGCTGTTTGATATCAGTACCCAGGACGTCCTTCTACCACGACCACACTATCAGGGACTCCCTCTTATGCTAACAAGACAATCAGCGGCTTCCAAATCGCTTTTTAAGGCATTTGTAAAAAATCTCACATCCCTCCCTCTGCATCCGCCTAAACACACACACACACACCATTACGGACTAATTGAATCAAATTTATTTAGTTTTTGAAAAAGCATTTGCGACAACAACAAAAAAACCTACCCAAGAAACCCCCAGACCTAAATGATACGCTTATCGTTTTGTACTTCTCAAACACAATTAAAAAATAATATATAAATATATACATATCGCAAATGACATGCATATAACGGTTTCGGCAGTAGCCCCTCGTAGATCATTAGTGTCCCACCATGAGGCTGCTGGGTCTGGGGCCGCCTGACTCACGCCCCCGGCCATTTATTCTATATTAAGTCCCTAATGGGGCCTCCGCTTGCGCTGGTAAAATATGCACAGAAGTCCGGCGCACACAAAGCCATTCAAATGAATGGTTATTTATTCGCTAAACGAGGATGTGATGTTTAATGTTCCTTGGTTGTAAGGTAGTTTCTGAGGGAGGCAGCTTCCTCCCCCACAGCTACAGATATCATTTATTCTGCACATACCCTAACACTGCACACCGGGCAGCCTGGGAGAAAAATGAGCTTTTGGGAAAAGATATAAAATAAATAATAAATGAATTTTCGGGAGTCGCATTAGAAGTTGCGACAGGGAGAGAGGCTGGAAGGGAGTTGGGTGTGGGGGGAGGGAGTGAGTCGGACGTTAGAGCAGAAGTGAAGAGTGACTTTACCCTCCGTGAGCGAGTGTGTGTGTGCGTGTACGTGCCTGCGCGTGTGTGTTTGAGTGTACATATGCTTCCATGTGCCAGCGCGTGCATATAGATGTGTGTGTGCGTGCATAGCGAGAGTGTGTGTGTGTGTGTGTGGGCCTGGGCCAGGTGAGCTGTTGGGATGCTGTGAACAGGAAGCAGAGAGCAGGCTGTGTCCCAGTGAGGATTACCATCAGGCCTTCGTAGAGGAGAGCATCTCCACCTGCTCTCTCTGCAGACACACCAGGCCACACCAGACCTGTGGCTCCACTAATGACTCCAGCACCACTCTCTCTACACTCCAGAGGACCTGCATGAATTAGCATGATCGTACACGTGTGCCTCTCCACAGACAGAGTAAGTAGACCTTTTCTTCTCCCAAGTTAGTTTCAGATTCATCGAAGTCGCTGAGTTTTTTCGACGGAGGTTCCGGGTTGGTCTAGAAAGTTCCTCTTTTAGATGGGACTTCTTGACATTTATCCAATGCATGTTGTACCACAACTGACCTCCACACAATTGGCCACATTGTGGCAGAGCACCGTGAGGAGAGGAGAGGGGAGGTCCTTACCTCCAGGTCTGCAGACACTGTGCTGAAGGACACCGTCATCTCTCCATCAGAGAACTCCTTTAGATCCCTCAAGAGGAGCTGGTCCATGTCCTCACCTATTCACGACGCACACACAGGTACACGCACACAGAGGCATGTGCACGCACACACACCAAACCAACACACACAAGTACAAACACACACATGTATACAGTACAATACAACACCATGTGACAGCTATATAAACACACACACAAAATAGTACACACATATGTTACTGGGCATCTATCATATAAGCAAAAACTAAACTAAACAAAAAGTTACAAGTTCGTTACTGTGAAAGCAGAAAAACAACACACCTTGAAGCTCCGCCTCTTCCTGTCTTTGACCTGTCCTGACATCACAGGGGGCGTGGCCACTCCTCTCTTCAAGGCTCAGCAGGAGGTCCTCTAGCTCCGCCCACCTCTGGCCTGCTTTACCACCCAGCTGCTCCGACTCCAGCCTCAAGGCCTCTGGAGACCAGGAGCACAGGACAGTGGAGACAACCCTCTTCTATACTCTATCCTCCCTTCTATCCATCCTTCTATCCTCCCTTCTATCCTCCCTTTCATCCTTCTATCCTTCCATCCTTCTATCCTCCCTTTCATCCTTCTATTATTCCATCCTTCTGTGTGTGGAGGATAGAAGGATTTGTTTCTATCCTTCTATCCTCCACACACATACACACAGAGTCGAGTACAATTGGCTCAATGGTGAAGTGAGGGCTGGAGAGCTAAGATCTGTCACATGTGCAGTTCTACACTGACACAAGAGAATAAGATCACCTCAACCCACACATACACAAATACATACACACATACGTACATATACACATATGGACACACACACACATTTATAGACACATGTACTGTATACACACAAATACATAAAGACACACACACATACTCACACTATGCAAATAGGCACACACACAGATACACACACACACAAATATAGACTTATACACACACACACATACAAACACACACAAACAAACCTGCCCAGTCAGAGTACAGTGCCTGAAGGTAACAGACAAACACAACATGATTCTCCTTCTCTTGAAGTCAGGACTCGTTATTCTTTCGACATGTCCTTCATCCAGACCTCTTCATCCCTCCTCTTCTGCCTCTCTCCCTCTTCATCACTCCCTCTCTCTACATTTCTCTCTCTTTCCCTCTCCCTCTCTCTCTCCATCTCTCCATTTATTTCCCCCTCTCTCTCTCTCTCCCTCTCTCTCCCTCTCCCCTATTCTTGGTCAACAACCCCCCCTGGTGTGTGCTAAGCGAGTCATGTCGAAGGATTTGTGTGTGTCCTGCATCGCCCCATTACTCCCTCCGGGGGGCGCCAACGGGCCTCACCTCCCAGCACCTCCCCCAGCGGCCCTGCCACACGCTCGGCTGCTTCTTGAAGAATCTCCCTGGCGACCAGCGTCGCCGTGGACGATGCCCCCTCCTCAGCATCCCGTTGCCCGTGGCGATGGACCACTCGCAGGATGTTGGACTCCAGCGCCTGGAACTCTGAGCTGAGACACAGGGGGGGAGGGGCTAATGATCATCCTGCATTGCTAATGGGTCAGGGTACGACTGAATGTGTGTGTGTGTGTGTGTGCGTGTCCATTTGTATATGTGAGTGCGCTCGGTTGCGTGGTATGGCTCCGTGTATGTGTTTGTTTGCGTGTGTGTTTGTTAATGTGTGTGTGTGTGTTAATGTCTGTCTGTCTGTGTGTGTGCGTGTGTTAACGTGTGTGTGTTAGTGTGTGTGTGTGTGTTAATGTCTGTCTGTGTGTTAGTGTGTGTGTGTGTTAGTGTGTGTGTGTGTGTGTTGGGTACCTGTCCAGCAGGCCGTCAGTCAGCAGGGTGAGGGACAGCTTCCCAGACTGGTTGAGCTGCAGCAGGTTGATGTCGTCTCTCCACAGCAGAGACGCCTCACACACCCTCAGCCTGCGCAGGAACCACGCTGTGCCCTCCGGTAACTCACCGCGCCGCCCGCACAGCACCGGCACACACACACACTCTGACGACACCCTCTGAAACACGCACACACACACATGGTAAACAATAAATATCACACACACACACAAACAGGCATGCATACACACATGCAGAAACTCACACATGTACACACACACAAACACAGAGGAAAAGATGTTGTAGTCCACACACCTGATTGAGGTAGTAGGCATAGCTCAGTGTTGATGCCACAACATCCACATCAGGAACTGGTCCTCCAAGTACTGCATGGACTAGAGGAACCTCTGACCCCTCTAGCTGGAAACACACACACGCATACGCACACACACACGCATACATTTTACATTACATTTACATTTAGTCATTTAGCAGACACTCTTATCCAGAGCGACTTACAGTAAGTACAGGGACATTCCCCCCGAGGCAAGTAGGGTGAAGTGCCTTGCCCAAAGACACAACGTCATTTGAAACAGCGGGGAATCGATCCAGCAACCTTCTGATTACTAGCCCGACTCCCTCACCGCTCAGCCATCTGACTCCCATACGCACACACACCCAAACACACCCACACCCCCACACAGGGATCTTTAGTCATGAGTGTGTTGTGGTGCTCTCAGATAGCAGTGTGATCTGTCAGACAGGTGATATTACTGCAGCAGTGTGATCTGTCAGACAGGTGATATTACTGCAGCAGTGTGATCTGTCAGACAGGTGATATTACTGCAGCAGTGTGATCTGTCAGACAGGTGATATTACTGCAGCAGTGTGATCTGTCAGACAGGTGATATTACTGCAGCAGTGTGATCTGTCAGACATGTGATATTACTGCAGCAGTGTGATCTGTCAGACAGGTGATATTACTGCAGCAGTGTGATCTGTCAGACAGGTGATATTACTGCAGCAGTGTGATCTGTCAGACAGGTGATATTACTGCAGCAGTGTGATCTGTCAGACAGGTGATATTACTGCAGCAGTGTGATCTGTCAGACAGGTGATATTACTGCAGCAGTGTGATCTGTCAGACAGGTGATATTACTGCAGCAGTGTGATCTGTCAGACAGGTGATATTACTGCAGCAGTGTGATCTGTCAGACAGGTGATATTACTGCAGCAGTGTGATCTGTCAGACAGGTGATATTACTGCAGCAGTGTGATCTGTCAGACAGGTGATATTACTGCAGCAGTGTGATCTGTCAGACAGGTGATATTACTGCAGCAGTGTGATCTGTCAGACAGGTGATATTACTGCAGCAGTGTGACAGGGTGACAGTGCAGTACTGCAGGGGAATCATGCATAAATAATGAGGAACATGAATAAGCACGCTTTGATCTGGTCAGTACCGATGTGTACAGTTCTGAACTGCACTGATTGTGTGTGTGTGTGTACACGTGCGTGTGTGTGTGTGCAAAGAATACAGAGTAGCCCTCAGTGCTCCCTCACCCCTCACCCAGCACACAGAAACACTCGACACTCTCGCCACATAGATGTGCCTGATAATCTGCATGGTGAGCTTTGTAATAAGAGAGGGGGGGGGGGAGAGGAAGGAAGGGGAGGGAGGGATGGTATCAGTTGAACATGCTCATATCTTCTTTTTGCCAGGCAAGACTCATATTACGGGTGAAGGGAGAGCAGAGGGGGGAGAGATTAGAGCAGAGAGGGGAGGGCTGAGAGGGAAGGGATGAGAGGAAGGCAGGATATAGGGATCAGAGAGGTTATGAGGGTGGGTGGGTGAGAAATAGATAAAGGGGTAAGGGAGGGAAAGAGAGTGGGAGAGAGAGAGGGAGGGAAAAAAGAAAGACAAAGAATAAAGAGGGTAATAGAGGGAGAGAGAGGGAGGGAGGGAGAGGAAGAAGAAGGGAGGAAGGAGAGAGAAAGGGAGGGAGGGAGAGCAGGTCGATACCAGATGACCACAGAAGGAAGAGATGCATTAGTGAGAAAAGGCCACTTGCTGTCTCCTTCCACTTCAGTAGACTCACCACAGACCAAAGAGAGAACACACACTGCACTGTACTGCAGCTACAGTAAACTCATCTCAATTCAACATTTACATCCTCTCTTCTCCTCTCCCATCCTCTCCTCTCCTCTCTCCTACCCTCCTCTCTTCTTCTCTCCTCCTCTCTTCTCCTTTCCCATCCTCTCCTCTCCTCTCTCCTACCCTCCTCTCCTCTCTTCTCTTCTCCTCTCTTCTCCTCTCCCATCCTCTCCTCTTGCCCTGTCCTCTCTTCCATTTGCTACCCTCCTCTCTTCTACTCTCTTTAGTAGCATCACTTTTTGTTTCACTGTTTCTCTCTCTGGTTGTGATCTCTATAATAATCAAAATAATAATAATAATGCCTTTATTTTTAGGTGCTTTTCACGGCACTCACGCGCACCATACATCATTAAAACACATGAATAAAACAGTATAAAACACAAACATACACCACAGTGAAACATACAGATCAAGAAATAGAATCAGTAAAAGCCATTCTAAACAGATACTTTTTGGTCTGAATTTTAAACTGGGAGATGCAGTCCAACTGACGGATCTGCCATGGCAGATCGATGCTCTCTCTCCCTCTTTCACCACACTCCACTCTCCCCCTCCCCCCTCTTCCCCTGAGATGGTGATCATATCAAGAGACTGAGAGACAGAGAAGTGAATAGAGGATGATAGAGAAGGAGAGAGCAAAAGAGAGAGAGACAGGCAGAGAATTAGAGTGATATACTGAGAGAAAGAGAGAGACAGACAGAGAGAGAAAGAGATGTTGGGGGTGGGGTCTTGTGATTCCACTAGGATGATATAAAGCTGCCAGCGCTGAAGACTCCACTCATTGACTACAGCTGATCTACAGCAGAACTCCACCTCACCCCCATTCACTGAGCCCTGATTCACACTGCCACTTTATCGAGCTGTACACACACACACACACACACACACACACACACACACACACACACACACACACACCCTCTCTTTGAGGACCTTGCTTGTTACTGTGTGTGTGGTACATCCCTTCATAGTCAGCAGGCTGTCTTTCAATGCAACTCCCATCATGTGAAGTCATCAAGTCGATATCCTCTGTGTGTCTGAGTGAGTGTAGTCACCTGCTCTGACCCAGCCTGAAGGACGATCTCACCCACCTAGCCCTCCACCCTACCCAGACTAGAACAAAGTGCTGCTCCTCAAACAGCCCCTGTGTGTGCGTGTGTGTGTGTGTGAGAGAGAGAGAGAGAGAGAGAGAGAGAGAGAGAGAGAGAGAGAGAGAGAGAGAGAGAGAGAGAGAGAGAGAGAGAGAGAGAGGGAGAGGGGAGAGGGAGAGGGAGAGAGAGAGAGAGAGAGAGAGAGAGAGAGAGAGAGAGAGAGAGAGAGAGAGAGAGAGAGAGAGAGAGAGAGAGTGAAGGTGGACCAGAGGACCAAATACCACCATCCACTCAGCACATTAACTTAGCGCCATGCCAGAGAGAGAAAGAGAGAGAGACAGAAAGACAGGTTCAGACAGATGGAGGAATGGAGGAGAGGGAGGAGAGAGATGGGTCCAGTAAGCACTTACAGCCAAGCCTATTAGTGGTATGGGTGTTCTGGGTGACTGCCATGCACCATGGAGAAGGATGAGAAGAATATACTGCAGTGTTGGACAGACATATATGGACAGAGAGAGAGAGAGAGAGAGAGAGGAGAGAGAGAGAGAGAGAGAGAGAGAGAGAGAGACAGACAGACAGAGAGAAAGAGAGAGAAAAGAGAGAGAGAGAGAGAGAGAGAGAGAGAAAGAGAGAGAGAGAGAGGGGGGGGGGGGGGAGTGGGGGTCAGATAGATGGAGAGAGAGAAAATAAAGATGGAGGGAGAAGAGAGCGAAGGGGGGAGGAACACGGAGGAAGCAGGGGATCAATTCAGAAGTTGGGGAACGTGTTATTCTGTGTTTCTAGCCTGTGACTCACTAACGAAGCATCACTCCGACCCACATCTGGCCCTCATTCTCCTTTCACCTCTCTCAGGTTTAGCCTCACGCACGTCCTCGGATAAACTTGTTATTTCACCTCTGAGTAACAATGCTTTTACTCTCCCTTTCCATTGTCTCTCTCTCTTTCTTTCTATCTCTGTCTCATTCTGTCTCTCTCTCCCTCTCTCTCTCTCTGCTAGTCCAGGGCCATCTCTGTGTTGGTCATATTCAGTATGTTGAGGAATATCAGGCCAATCAGAATGCTTCCCTGGAGAAAGGCCACACCCATTTACACATTAACGTAATAAAGTTACAGGCCTGACCAAGCGCTATATACCGAGATGTCTGCACACTGCAATTTACACACAGCACACATTACACCCGCAATTAAATTATGCATCATTCCTCTGTTTCAATGCTACATTTCCGGTGATTTGCCTGAGACCAGTAAGCCATTTCGGTTCGTTCAGGCCTGTATGCAAATATGTCCAGCAAAAACAGGTTCCCTATCTATGAACTGTGAAACCCGTCATACATATAGAGAAGCTTCTTGTCGTGACTTCCTTCCTCGCACACTCCCTATGTGCTGTAATTTAGGGATAATGGGTTAATATGGAGTTCGCTTGTTTGGCAAAATAATCGAGGTAGGCTAGTCTCTGTAGTTCTACAGGTGCTTGGAGAGACAAGTGAGAGGGAGGCTGCACGCGCGCTCTGCAGCAACAGGATCGCTGCCTGTAGCACCCTTCCGTAGACTACGTCATCATCTCATTTACCAACAAAACCATATTTGTCCAGCGGCTGTGTAGGATAACTCACCAGCGTACGCTTAGCCTTCCGCAAATATTCATCCATATCGGCACTCTGTATGTGCGCTGTGACGCTGTAACCGTCTCCGTGTGCAAGTTGACGACGCTGGTTCTGGTGTGTTCGCCGCGCCGATGCGCTACCGCGTCCCCCCGCTGCGCTCACTGCAGCACTGGCTCAGCTAGTGGTCCTGACTCCCTGGGCTGCCCCGAGATGGAGTGGGTGTGACGGGAAAATATCCAGCGGGAGCGCGCTCAATGAATCCAACCGCGTACCCTTTACTGGAGTCCCTCCCGCCAATGAGAAAAAAGTCTCTGGTTGAAACGAGGCACCTCGTAACGGGAGAGCAGTCTGCCAAGATGGACAGCGCCCTGTCGTGTCCGGCTACAGAGAAGCAGAATGTAGCGCAGTAAACGTGTCGAAAGAACTGATGATAAGGCCTCACTGCGTGTGTGTGTGTGTGTGTGTGTGTGTGTGTGTGTGTGTGTGTGTGTGTGTGTGTGTGTGTGTGTGGGTGTGTGTGCGTGTGTGTGTGTGTGTGTGTGTGCGTGTGTGTATGTGGATGGGTGCACGTACGGTTTTGCGCGTGTGTGGATTGGTTTCTCACGACTCGGGATTGAATAGACAATATTGTCCAAAAGAACATGCCATTCAGTCCAATCAGGGTAATTGAACAACAACAAATACTTAACGTTAGAAATGCGGTTTTAAAATAGTTTTATAGCTATAGGATCTGAGTTTGAAATCTAACGTACACCTCACACACACAAACACACACACATCTGGGAAATATGCCAGGTCAGAATTTTTTAAATATTATGGACAGTGAATTATCTGAGGTCATAAAATTAATCCTTTTGGTTTTGAAACAGAACTTTCTCAGGTGACATTGCCCTTGCCCTCTGTGTATGACCACGATAAAATTAAGCTTTATTTTAATTATATCCACGAAACCAAGGCTGCCAGACACACATCGGACTGCACTGTCCTTCCTTCCTGGTTTGTGCTGAAAACACTGTCCTAAACCCCACAAGAACATGATCCAGGACAAGACCTGACCATGAATCAGTATCATGCTGACACACACAGAAAGACAGGAAGGAAGACAGAGAAGGAGAAATAGAGAGGGAGAGGGAGAGAGAGAAGGAGAGATGGAGAGAGACATAGAGGAGAGAGGGAGAGAGAGATGGAGAGAGAGATGGAGAGACAGAGATAGGCAGTCCATCAAGCACACCCAGCCCTACGACAGCCAGCATTAACACCCACCCTCACTCAGACAGACCAGAAACTAACCCTTACTCATGGGCTTCCTCCAGCTCCTGGACACCAGTCCCCACTTCTCCAGCCTGGATGTCCCTGCCAAGCCCTGCAAGGCCCCAGACCTCCAGACCGCACCCAGCTGTTAGAGGCAAGGCCTCAGACCTCCAGACCGCACCCAGCTGTTAGAGGCAAGGCCTCAGACCTCCAGACCGCACCCAGCTGTTAGAGGCAAGGCCTCAGACCTCCAGACCGCACCCAGCTGTTAGAGGCAAGGCCTCAGACCTCCAGACCGCACCCAGCTGTTAGAGGCAAGGCCTCAGACCTCCAGACCGCACCCAGCTGTTAGAGGCAAGGCCCCAGACCTCCAGACCCCACCCAGCTGTTAGAGGCAAGGCCTCAGACCACCAGACCGCACCCAGCTGTTAGAGGCAAGGCCTCAGACCTCCAGACCGCACCCAGCTGTTAGAGGCAAGGCCTCAGACCTCCAGACCGCACCCAGCTGTTAGAGGCAAGGCCTCAGACCTCCAGACCGCACCCAGCTGTTAGAGGCAAGGCCCCACACCTCACCCAGCTGTTAGAGCATCTCAGAGTAGGAACCAGGAACTCCCAGGGTGATGCCCTGGTATTTGAGTGGCCTTGATCATGACCTTCCTGACCTCTACCCCAGCATGACCTGGTTGGTCATCTCTCATTCTGCCTTGAGATACAGAGAAAGAAAGAGAGATCAAATGAGAGAGGGAGAGAGCGAGCAGGAGTGAAAGAGAAAAGAGAGAGAAAGAGTGTGAAATAGAGAGAGAACGAGTGAGCAAGAGAGAGAGAGAGAGAGAGAGAGAGAGAGAGAGAGAGAGAGAGAGAGAGAGAGAGAGAGAGAAAGAGAGAGAGAGATAAAGTGAGAGAGAGAGCTGGTTGGTAGCTGAGTTGCCAGTGTAATTACTTTATTACTGCCATCAGAGTTTTGTAGAGTCAGTGACAACATTTCACCTCAGATGAGCTGACAGGTGCACAAACGTCAACCCATGGACAAGCGCATCAAACTGGAAAAGTGGGTCTGGGATTAAGTTTGGGTGGGGACTTAAACAGAGCCATCACTGATCAATGTTTTAGGCGCCATGGGACCCAACATTGCTAGAAGCAACCCTGTAGTTTCAACAAGACACACTATCACCCAGCAGTTCTGACTGTAGGTTTTAGGGTCGATAAAACTTAATCCAAGTTTTTAGTAACTTTAAAAGACAGTGTGAAGACCCTATAAGTCCCCCTTCCCTCCACTCCACCCCCGTCCACCCGCTGTTTTATGGGGAAATAGAGATATCACGGCGCATTAAGCGTCGCCAGTAAATCATTTCCCATTACTAACGGTAAAGTCTAGCGTCGTCTCTCCCAAACCGGCTCATTTTCATTGGAAACAATAGGCCTACTAATTGATTTAAATGGCTCGCTCCGCCGCGATGCGCCCGTGATGACTTCACGAGGGGTCTTTAACACTCCTATTATAATTGCCATTATCTCTTTTCAAATGGGAAACGGTGAGAGAATATCTTGCCCTGAGCTGAACAAATAATTATTAGACTATCGAAACAAACAGACGACCCCGTCCTCCGCCCCCCAACACACGCGCACACACCGCATCCCCTCAATACACCTCCCGGCTCCTTCACCCCCTACCTTGTTTCGGCGGTGTGCAGCAGCTGTAATTTATGCAAAATTAATTGATATATCTTTTATAATTGATGTGCTGTAAAATTAATGAGTAATTTATGTAATTAGTCAATTAAGGATAATTCTGGCATATGTTCAGTATGCCCAGAAGGTGCGCTTTACAACTAGTTATTTGTCCAGGAGTTGGATGCTGAGAAGACTACCTAATTAATTTTGTTATGCATATGAGCACGGTGTCTACTTAACGGCCCCCTTTGTGAAAACAGATTTAATATTGATCTTTCCCGCGCGTGTAAAGCGGATGTGCTCACCCACGTTAGCCTCTGCGGGCCTCAGAGTTCCAACTCATTTTTCAGATCGCACGTATGACAAAAAACAAAACAATGCAGTCTTTATTTAGCCTATACTAAAATGTGTTTTTAAAAGCGCTCTCGTATGCAAAAGTACACACAAAGAGGTGCTTAACCGAGCCATTAAAATACTTTGCCAACGGCCGTTATAAAATATGCTCTCCTTCAGCACCGGTGACCCTTTAGGTGTCTTGAAGGACTTGGCGAGAGCAAGACATAATGGGATAGATCTGTTGGCTAATTAATTGACACCGTTTTGAATATTCATACCTAATATAACAAGCTCACTTTTAATTACATTGTTGGACGTCTCTCCAAGGAAAGGTAAATCACGGAAGGCTTAATTATTGTAATGTATTCGGGGCCCGCCGGGGCGAGCGAGTAGACGGCTGCCGTCAAGGGCCGAGCCGTGACACCTGGCCGTGAAAGAGCCTGAGCAGCTTTTGTTATTCCGTTAACCTGAACTCAGAGGAGGGAGGAAGTTTGTTTATATCCTTGTAAGATTCACAAGAGACTGTTTAGACAGACAGACAGCAGGTTGGCTGCCACGAGGCCGCTCTCTGCAATTAATCTCCAACAACATGGTGTGTGTGTGGCTGGTGAAAGGCTGAAAGTGTGTGCGCGTGTGTGTGTGTGAGAAAGAGAGAGAGAGAGAGAGAGGGGGGGGGGGGGGGGGGGGGGTGGAGGGAGAGACATTCTGAAACTGCAGTCAAACTGAATTAAACTATTATATAGTAAGCATTTTGTTTCAAACCATGAAAGTAACACCTTGAGCAATGCAGAGGATGCACTTAATTGCCCCATGATAAAAAAAAGACAGCCAGACACAAATGCCGTAAAGATATATTTGGCGGGACAGAAAAAGAAATAATAATCAAAAAGTCTCAAATCATTATTTAGCCTCATACACCCTAAAGTTTATAATAATCAGAGATCATAATTACCCTATTGTATTCATTATATTTGTCAATGTAAATGAAAGTGCCATCACGACACTAAAAACAACACAGATGGTGATTTGTGTGCTGCAATAATAAGCCATTGATGTCGTTTCATTTTTTCACAATTTGCAAAAAATAATGTATGGAGATAATTTTCTGAATAAACATATAAAAAATACATACATGTTTTACTCCATAAAACGTCAGCATTTACCCATACTCCACATTTAAGCATTTCCGTTATCTCACTTTATAATGATAATTACAGTTATTATCACTGTTATCATCATCATTATGATCAGGATGATTCCTCGCCGAGGACCCGGCCAATCCCCCTCTTGGGGCACGCGCGTGGTGGTTCTTTGATTGCCACGGGCTGAAGGCGCGTGGATGAGCTCAAAACCGCCCGCCCTCCTTATACTCCCTGTTGTTATACTTGCTCTCCCTCCTCTCCCTTATCCCCCTCCCCTGATGTGTCCCTAAGTGCCTGGGTGCCATGTGATAATAAAGCGAGACCTGCAGGGGTCTCTTCAAGCCTGCCAACAATACAAAAACGGTGCGTGAGGGCCACGGAAGCACACACGGAGAGCGCTCGCCCTGACGCGAGGAAGCATCGTCAACTCCTCGCGCTACACAGTCAGAGACTGTCCTCTAAAACATCTTGGTTGCACCGGCAAAGGAATTTAAATAAACGGATAGTGTTTCTTTTATGCACAGATTGAAGTCGTATGCGCTTTGGAGTAAAATGACAGAAAAAAACTCCAATATAAGTTTTCCAGATTGAGATTTATGCTTTACGTTTTTTGGGGAAGTGACTTATTAGGAACAAATATTGTGTATTGCGTGTTTGCATTTCTGAATGCAGCTCCATGTATTGAAACAAGATTTAAGTCCACGGCAGACATAGAACTTTGGAGGAGTTTAGAAAACTGCGTCTGACAGAGCGTCAAGGTCAGGGCAAGCAGAAATAAAGTTATAAAGAAATAATCAAATCATGCCTCGCCCGGGAAAGAACTCGTACAGCGACCAGAAACCTCCGTACTCCTACATTTCTCTGACGGCGATGGCTATCCAGAACTCCGTGGAGAAGATGCTCCCCCTAAGTGACATTTACAAGTTCATAATGGACCGCTTCCCTTACTACCGGGAGAACACGCAAAGATGGCAGAACTCCCTGCGCCACAACTTGTCGTTTAACGACTGCTTCATCAAGATCCCGCGTCGACCGGACCAACCGGGTAAAGGCAGCTTCTGGGCCCTTCATCCGGACTGCGGGGACATGTTCGAGAATGGAAGTTTTCTCCGGAGGCGCAAGCGCTTCAAGCTTCTGCGCTCTGAGCACATGACCTGCAAGAGCTCCCCAATGATGCACTACTTTCACCACCAGAGCAAGCTGGGCAGCGGGCATCACGAGCACCCAGTTGGCCCTGGGGCTGGTGTGGGGAGGCTCCCCCACTTCCAGAGTTACGGCAGCATCAATTGCGGCCAGCCCGGTGGGTTTAAGCACCCATTCGCCATTGAGAACATCATAGGCCGGGACTACAAGGGGGTGATGACCGGCGGACTGCCCATTACCTCGGTCATGCACCACTTGGGCTACCCGGTGCCCGCGCAGCTCAGCAGCGTGGTCAACTCCATGTGGCCACACGTCGGTATGCTGTCGGATTCCATGAGCCCCGTGCCCGTTTCCACCGAGTACGCGCCCTTTGGCGTGTCCATGAAGGGTCTGTATCATCACGCCACCGGACAGACCATGCCCGCCATGCCCGTTCCCATCAAACCCACACCGTCTATGGCTCCAATGCCCGGTCTGTCAGGCCTCTCGTCCGGCCCGGCGCAACTCTGTTCTCCGCAATCGATGCTGGAGAAAGGCGGCTCGGACCATCTGGAGGGCAAAGGCAACGCCATCCACCAGTCTCTCCTACTATCTTAGAAGCGTACAAAAGATAGTGACATTTTCAATGCGCATAACAAAATGAAGCCGCTGAAACGATAATCATGCATAGTGTATGTATAGTCCTTTTCTAGACTTTATTTTAACTGTAAAATGGAACTGGCCAGCACTTTTGTTTTTAACGCATATCTGTAGATAATATCCCCCAATTTATTTGCACAATTTGAGAGAAAATCTGAAATGCGTGGCGAGATAATCAGACAGCCTACCCAAAGACAGTTTTGATTAAGGATCACCAATCACGTAAAAATAAGTAAATGTCAAAAGATTTTGCAAATCTGTAATTTGTAAATAATACATTTGCTCAACTTTGTGGAGATTTTGTTTGATATTAATACAGAAGTTCATGTCAATTTAATGCACTATTATTAGCCAATTGTAGATTTAAAAGTAGCCTAACACACAGCATCGGAGTGTGTGCTTTATGTGAAAAATGCTATGCTGTAAATAATTGACCTTAACAGATTTATAAAGAACCTATACATAATGTTACTTCGTGTGTCTGGGTTTTTCATTTACTGTAAATCGTTTGAATCATCTGAATGCTACAGTATAGCCCGGTCATGTGAAGGCATGCTGCACGTTAATTTTATTTAAAGGCTGAAATGCATCTGTGTATTTTTTCTTGTCACACTACACACACAAGGGGAGATATCTCATTTGTTTGCTATTAATCAACGATCATTTGTCGTAATAAATTAGAATTTAATTTAGCCTACCCATGGAGGAGTGTGCACACGGGAGTGCGTGTGTGTGAACGAGAGTGAGAGTGTGACAGCGAGACAGACACACCTGTTGCTCTGCCAGAAAATCAAATGATATGCTGCCATTGAAGAAAATATAATCCATTTAATCTTAAAAATGAACAACTGACAGCCAGCATAAGGATGAGATAGCGGTCCTCTTGGTCTAATGACGAACCTTCGGGTTTGGTAGTTCAACGAGGCTCGATCCCGCTCAGCTGTTCTGGGGATGAACGTTCCCCAGAGGGTGCGTGTGTGTGTGTGTGTATGTGTGTGTGTGTGTGTGTGTGTAACAAAGATGGATAGGCGAGGGGATATAGATCTCCATAACTTCAAAAGAGGGCACTGGAAGACGATAAGTTTTCCTTTGTCTCTCTGTCTCTTTAATCCCTGTCTTTGAAGTCAGGTGAACGGGGGAGGTGAACGGGGGAGGGGGGGTCCGTACTGCCCGCTCACAGTGACTTATGTTCGGCCTTCCTACCTGCTTAGCATCCCAAAGGCTTCCATAGCCCCGGCCATTGTCACACCAGCGTCTGAACAAATAATTGAGATGCACAAGTGGCAGAGAGACACGCAAGCTTGACTTGAAACCTGCTTGGGTCATTATCAGCCTGTGCGGGCGCTCCTCTTTCTATCTGTTCTCTGTATCTCTCCTCCAATCATCTCTCGTTTTTTTTTAATTACTCACACGGTCTCGGTTTATTTATTTGACTCTCCCTATCAACACATCCCCATTCTGTAATTGGCGTTTTCCTTTTTTCCCCTCCAGACCAGCGTGTCACATTTCCCGCATATAATTTCCCCTCTACTCTTTCACTATAACACAATGACACACACACACACTAAGTGACGTGCACACACACACACACATCTACAGGTATCCCCAACACCGCCACACAAATACACACAAATATACACACGCATGCACACACACATCCTGCCTCCCCCCCACCCCCCCCCCCTCCACACACACACACACACGCTCTCTCTCCAGGAAGTCTTTAATCTATATTAGGAGTGGTGGTGTTAATTCTCTGTTCTGGCTCCTGTGGAACGACCCTTCCTGTGTAACTGTATAATTAAACATCTCTAATTAACAGACAATAAGAGCTGTAATAATGGATCAATTAGCCTCCCTGATCCTCTGACTCCGAATCTGCCAAACCTGCCTCTAGAATCCTAATAGCACATGAGGACATCTTAATTAACCCACGTGTGTGTGTGTGTGTTTGGCGTGTGTGTTGGTGTGCATGTTATAGGTTAGTAGGTAAAGATAAATTAACCTTCACATCTCATTAGAAAGACTAGAACTGGGGATTTTACAAATAGCCATGGAGTGCTCACACTGATAGGCTGAATATAACAGCAAGGAGGAAGCATGGGTTATTAAAAAATAACATATAACACACACACACATCTTCACAAAGCCATGCACGCGCAAGCCTTGCAGTCAACCCAGTCTCAACATGGCTGAAAGTGAGAGGACACTTCTTGGTTGACGCAAGGCAAACACATCATTATTTCTCATCAAAACAGTTAGCTTTAACCAAACTATGGAGCATGAATATGAAATAACTCTCTGTCCATGGAAATGTGTTTAATGTGAGTAATAAGAGTGTTAGGACGAATAAATTAACAGGTCAGAGGGCGTGTGGGCGTGACCCTCGGAAGCACATCGCTCCCGCTCTGGAATCGGAGATGACACATTAACCGTAATTACCCATACTGCACCAGGGCGGGGTGGCAGATCATACATGCGTTTTTTTAATGACCAACAAGAGAAGAACATTGTAATGAGTAGCTTAATTCATTAATGGTCTCGTTCATTCGTTTGCACACACACACACACACACACACACACACACACACACACACACACACACACACACACACACACACACACACACACACACACACACACACTGACACTGTCTCTATCTGTTTTTCTCTTTCTTTCTTTCTCTCTCTCTCTCTCTCTCTCTCTCTCTCTCTCTCTCTCTCTCTCCCCCCCCCCCTCTCTCTCTCTTTCACACACACACACACAAACACACACACACACACACACACACACACACAAACACACAGTGGCCAGACCAGAAAGATGATCTCTAAAACAAATCACTGATTTGAGTATATCATGACTGCAGTAACTAAGAAAACTGCAGTAATTGGTCAAATCTATGATTGCAAAGATAGATTAATTCTTCATCCTAGAAACCCCTCAGCAGAGAGAGAAGGGTTGAGGCTTCGGGTAGGGAACACCTCCGGAAGAAGCGGATGAGAAGAGAGGAAGAGGAGAAGAGAGGAAGGAGGAGAGAGAGGAAGATGAGGAGAGAGGAAGGAGGAGAGAGGAAGAGGAGGAAAGAGGAAGGAGGAGAGAGAGGAAGAGGAGAAGAGAGGAAGGAGGTGAGAGAGGAAGAGGAGGAGAGAGGAAGAGGAGATGAGAAGAGAGGGAGAGGAAAGGGGGGAAGAAGAGAGAGAGGAAGAGGAGAAGAGAGGAAGGAGGGGAGAGAGGAAGAGGAGGAGAGAGGAAGAGGAGAAGAGAGGAAGGAGAGAGGAGAGGAAGAGGAGAAGAGAGGAAGAGGAGAAAAGAGGAAGAGGAGAAGAGAGGAAGGAGGAGAGAGGAAGAGGGGGAGAGGTAGAGGAGAAGAGAGGAAGGAGGAGAGAGAGGAAGAGAGAGGAAGGAGGAGAGAGAGGAAGAGGAGAAGAGAAGAAGAGGAGAAGAGAGGAAGGAGGAGAGGACAGGAGGACAAAAGAGATAGATGGCACAGGAGGAGGAGGAGGAGAGAGAGAGATCTCGGCAGCGTCACCTTTCCCCTCTCTTCCCACTAATGAAATTATAATATTCCTAAGAGGCTTTCATCTCCAGCCAGACACACCTGACGTTTGACCTTTGACCTCCTGGAGAGGCATGACCTAACGTAGAGAGAGATGACATCTCAGAACCCATCTAATTACTTTGCCATTACACGTTGTACACTAACAAACCACCTTGTAACCAGTTGGGTTTCAATAGGGGGGCACCTGTTGCCAACACACAGTACAGTAATGCGGACAACCGTACAAGTGACAAACTGTAGAGTTCCCCATTCCTTTCGTCACGTCATCATAAACATTGATCATGACCCTACAGCAGTACAGCCAAGTTAATGCTTATGCTTTCACTTCGGTTCAGTCATCACCATCTGCCAACTGTCAGTACTCTGTACTGTACGAGGGATTATAATAATAAAGTATTCGATGCAGATGCTTTTATCAGGAAACTATTGATCTGGTCTCAGGGTCAGCTCCAAGGGGGGGCTATACATAGTAACTATAAGAGGTTCTACGAGAGAGTTTAATATAAAACACCACCGTGTGGAAACCAAATGCCCGCCCATCCGATCAGTTCCGGAGCCAAACCTGTCTGTAGTCAAGCGCTCCACCCCTGAGCTATCAACATCCCAAGGCTAGCTGTCTCCAGAGTGCTCCGGCTGAACTTGTGATTCACAGCAAGTGCACATCTGCTGACACTCAGAGGCGATGGCTGCTCAGTGTCTCCATACCCGCCCTGTGTGGCCGGTAAGCGGGTCGCTAGCGTGTCGGCCACCCCTGCCACAGGCCAATGAAAAGCCCATCTGGAGGACGTAAACGTTGCCGTGCCGACAGAGAGAAGCTGTCTGTGGAGCGGAGCTAAACGACAGGTCAGCTGAAGAGACCAGGAGAGAACTATAACTCTCTCTCTGCTGCCTCCACCTCTCTCTCTCTCTACTGCCTCCACCTCTCTCTCTCTAACTCCACCTCTCGCTCTCTACTGCCTCCACCTCTCTCTCTGCTGCCTCCACCTCTCTCTCCTGCCTCCACCTCTCTCTCTCTGCTGCCTCCACCTCTCTCTCTCTGCTGCCTCCACCTCTCTCTCTGCTGCCCCCACCTCTCTCTCTCTACTGCCTCCACCTCTCTCTCTCTACCATTGGCTCACCTTTCTCTCTCGTTCTGCTGCACACGTCTATCACCTATGTCTCTCACCCTCATCTCTCTCTCCCTCACTCCGAACCCCGTTCTTCATCTCCTTTCTTGTCTCTCTCCGACCATTAATCCCCCCTCCCTCTTTCCATCCCTCTTCCATTACCTTCTCAATTCTCCCCCCCCCCCTTATTCTCTCATTCCCTCCCCTCTCCCCCCATCTTCTCACTCCCTCCGCCCCCCTACCTGTGTCGGGTGATTCAGTGCGATGGGAGGAGGCCACAGATGAACTCCAAGCTGAAGTGATCGTCTCCAGTCGTCCTCTCACAGAAACAAGGTTCTTTGACGCCGCCCACCATCTCCAAACCGTCTGTCCCCCTTTAATGGACCAAATCATTCCACGTTATTAGACTTTATTGCACTTTATTATGGATTGAATTAGGGTCAGAGTGGCCTCTCATCTTGGCCACCAGCCCACGTTTGTCTCTCCTTTTGTTCTTTGCGGAACTTTCTTTCACAGAGTGGAAATCTAACTGGGTAAACTTTTTCTTTGTTGAGAGGATGAAGTCTAAACCGCTGACCTAGACCTGAACTCTTCATTTGGACAAAGGGATGAGTTACTACACACACTTGAAGCTTGCATGCATCACACCAGCCCTGAGGGGACACGTGTGTCTGTGTGTGTGCCTGCAAGGTCTGTTTGCTAAATGTCATGCAACTGAAGCCTGACATCCCCGTTCAAGGTCTTTAGGCGTAGGCTTTCTCCACGATGTTGGAGCAGAGGAGGGAGGGAGGGAGGGAGGGAGAGGGTGAGGAGAGAGAGAGGAGAGGGTACGGGAGAAGGGAGAGGAGAAAGGGGGAGGAGAGGATAGGGGAGGAGAGAGGTGAGGGGAGGAGAGAGGTGAGAGGAGAGGGTAAGGGAGGAGGGAGAAGGGAGGGGAAGAGGGAGGAAATTTGGCTACCTTTGTTCTCTTGTTAGCGTTAATTGAGACTGTGACAGAGGTCCAGCAGAAAGGTCCGGCAATGGCCTGAACATTTATCTCTCTATTAGAAGAAGCACTCTGGGTTTTTATTGGCCTAATAAAGTCCATCTTAACTCCCACAAAAAGTCACCTGACCCTTGAGCTCCGCGGTCCCCTCTCTCCCCCTCCCCTCTCTCCCCTCTGCATATTCATCACCAGCGGAGACACGGGCACATTGTTTCTCGGGATCAGCTAATTGCTGTTGTCTTAAATTAGGCAAACATGGGAGACTACGCAGAGCGAGCGTACAGACAAGACACAGTGTGTGTGTGTCAGTGTGTGTCAGTGTGTGTGTGTCAGTGTGTGTGTTATGTGTGTCAGTGTGTGTGTGTGTGTCAGTGTGTGAGAAAGAAAGAGGGAGACAGAGACAGAAAGTGAGACAGAGTAAAGGAGACTGCCGCTACAGTATTAGATTAACTAACTGCTGCAATTCTCATCTATGACCCAACTCTATAAACTATTAAGTAATTATTAGCGAGGCCGTAACAGATGCAGATATATACCGGTACCTGATTATCTGAAAATCATTTTTATTCCGTTACACACTGATATGTATGAGTGTAATACTAAACACACGGCATAGAAAACGAGACTGAACACACACACAGCTCGTTCCTGGCCTCTAGTGGTCCTTTGGAGAACATGACCACGTTCAACCGGAGAACGTGGAGGAGAGAGGCGATGGTTTGTGTCTACCCACGCACACCTACATCATGGTGAAGGTCAGGCTTTGAGGTGGAGGCAGAAGGCCAGAGGGGGTGGTGGAACTAGAGCTGTTTTCTTTAAGCTCACTGGGGAGGTGAGCCGATTCGGCAGTCAGGGGGGTGATGAAATCATACAGCGAGCTGGCGTTCCGTATTTTTGAATCTGCTGCAGTTGAAAAACGTTGAAGCCTTGTGGAATGTTCCAGAACTCTAGTTAATGTTTTATGCGACACACAGGTAAGACGGAGTATCGACAGGCACAAAAAGAATTAAAAAAGGGATGTTTTTTCAATTTATAATCTACTGTTCTCTGCCAGGATCACTGAATTGGAAGGTTCATGTGACTGTGTCCCAATGGGTGAGGTGTGAGTGTGTGTGTTATGGCTGGACATATCTTACCCAACAGCGACCGTTTACCGAAAAGCAGATGGGCCATTTGCACAAGGCGAGAGCAAAGCTTTAATAAATGCAACCAGAAATATAGCACATATATATGTCCTCTGCATATTTATCAATAATATTCCTATCACAGTGTGTGTGAGTGTCTGTGAGAGTGTGTGTGAGAGTGTGTGTATGTGTGTGTTTGGGGAGGAGGGGGGTAGGGGGGAGGAAAGCTGCTCCCTGAGAAGATGTAAAGGCAGTTGGCCAGTGACGCACAGTGACATTAGACTTTAAAAGACCCTCACAGTTTGCCCTTCACCCGTTTAGAAACAAACTGCTTTCTCTCTCACACACACACTCCAGATACCAGCCACACCGGTTTTTACACACCACATAAAACACACCTGTCAGGTGCTGCCGGTAAATTTCACAGATCTGTTTAAGAGCTAGACATCCACTCTGCTGGCTGTGACGGTAGCCTTGGACTGCATATACCCATGTAGGAGTCTTCTTCAGTCACCACGGGTAAGAGTTCATTGGGATTAGGGAGTAGTAAGGGAATCGGGCTATTAATCAGAAGGTTGCCGGTTTGATTCTTGTCCGTGCCAAATGATGTTGTGTCCCTAATTGCCTTGATGGGGAATTTCCCTGTACTTACTGTAAGTCGCTCTGGATAAGAGTTTCTGCTAAATGACTAAATGTAAATGAATTGTTGCTGAGAGGAATCATTGTTGTGAGGACGCCTGATTCATGGGTTACTAATCAGCCCATGTTCCTTTTGACAGCGGGACATTTCCAGGACTCCAGAACTGTGGTAAGATACAACTTAACAGTCGTCGTTGGGATACACAAGGTAGCCCACAAAGTCCATCATCACTTATATCCGGAGAACCTTAGAACCAGATCATGTGGCTGGTGGGGAGGATCAGGGAGGGCTTGGACAACATTCCCCAGGATCTGGGACGCTATGTGGGCAAGAGCAAGGATGACATCTCAGCCAAGACCAGCCTCTCCAACAAGCTACACAGCAACATCCTGACGCCAGGCAACATCCCTGAGTTCTGCCTGCCCCCTCGTCTGACCAGGAGCCCCCTGCTGGCCAGCCAGAGAACTGCAGTCCCAACAAGCACGCCAAGGATCAACCTCGAACCCTCTGGATCCCCTCATCGGACGCCACATGTCCCACAGAGAGAAAATGCCCGGGGAAAAAGCGGTACGGAAGCCCAGAAGGGTAAAAAGCCCCCGCCGTTCTCCGCTGAGGGATACGGCCTCGAGGGGATGCACGAGAGTGCGAACACCAGACGCAAAGAGTCCCTGTTCCACTCCAGCCATCCTGTCCTCACTCTGGACAGATCCCTGCCTCTGCCCCTACCCAAAACCACCACCAGGGCAGCGCCAGAGAGAAACTCCCCCAAAACAAACATCCGATCCGGGCTGACAATCTCCTTAAAGAGCCTATCAAAGACGGGCAGCACCGAGAGCGACACCCCCTCGTCTAACGACTCCACCCCCCTCAGCTCCCCCCTCCTTACGCATTCCTGCTCCAGCCCCACCCTCACCCTCCTGCTGGAGGGTGTCCAGGAGGGACACCCCCTCCTCCAGCCAGGCCACAGCAGGGGGGTTCCTCCACAAGGGAGCCCTCTGTCGTGCTTATTTTTTACCCCCAGACAGAACAGGAGGAGGAGGGGAATCTCACCCAAGCCGTTCCCCCTTGCCCACTATCCAAACCCAAACCTCGGCTCTCTGGCTCCGCCCCTCCTTTTCCCATTGGACATCCTCCATTGCCAGGAACGTCCGCAGGGAGAGAGCGTCCTCCCGTTAACGGAGCGAGGCGGCGTCCGCCTCTCCGCCGAGCGCACCCCCTCCCCGTTGGACCCCTACCTGTCCACGGTGCGCGTAAGGGTCGTCTCCGTGGAGGGCCTGAGGGACGACGGCGACCTGCGACCTTTGAACTGCTGCCTGAGCCTGTGCCTGACCCCCGGGAAGCTGCAGAGGCAGGAGAGCGCCGTCATTAAGAACTGCCGACGCCCCGTGTTCAACGAGGACTTCTTTTTCACGGACCTGAGCCCAGACCACTTGCTGGGGCTTGAGCTCAGGGTGAAGGTGCTGGACAAGGCTGGCCACTCCGCCCTGAGGAAGGGGGCAGTGCTGGGGGTCACCACCGAATCCCTGGCACAGCTGCTGCCCTTTGATTAAGAACTGCCCCAGGAACCAGATACTGCCCCAGAGACCAGGTTTAACTGCCCCTTAGTGGTCCTGTGTGGCCTGATTCTTCCCCTTCAACTGCGATTGGGCCTGTTATGTGTAACGTCTTGGTTGTGTGGATGTAATAGCTTGCTATTGTCGTTTTACTTAATTTGTCGCTTAAAGCTGCAGTTAAGTAAAGCGTCTGCTAAAATGCATAAATTTACAAATGTAAGTAACGGTAAAAAGAATGTTGAATGTGCAAAACAGTTTCACCAATTATTGTCTGAATGCTTTTTATTGACAGTGGTATCCCAAAACAAGCCAAGGAGGAAGGTTTGAGATTGGTTTGAACAGGATGTTTAAAGGGGACAAACATTTTTTTTCTGTAAAAAATTAAACGTTAAGTATTGTACCTTTAACACAATGGTCAGCTGATCTGCATCACCATAACCTAGTCTAGGACAAAAACATTGCTGCTAGCTTACATTATTACTGACACTAGTCAAAGCAGCATCATACATGGGGAGAGCATACATTGCATCGAGAGCCTTCTTCTACAGTTGTGATTTACTTACAAGCAATAAAAAGAAATAAGTATGCTTGTGGCTAACCTCGGTTTTCCTACTACAAAATGTTAACACCCCGTGGTTCGCCGTCACGGGCTTTAGTTCTCCGTTGAAGGCTAAGACTCCGCCCATCACGAATACTCTGGTTTACTAATCGAGGTTGCACAATTTAGAACTACACCCCCATGTCCTCAGACCAGCGAGTCAGTCGAAAGTGAATGTAAACATGGTGACTGAGAGGTGAACTCCACGGCAACATGGTCTTCGAAAGCGTGGTCGTTGATGTCCTGAATAGGTTTCTAGGGGACTACGTTGTAAACCTCGATAGCTCACAGCTCAAGCTCGGCATATGGGGAGGTAATACGCTTGTTTTTGACGGAGGTTGACTTGCCAGCTAACCAGCTTGTTGTATCTGAGACATGCATCATGTTGCTGCTGTAGCCAGAATGCTAGCACTAACTAACGTGCATTGCCACTGTACAATCAGCTGTCAGTGTGAATTATTTGTATATTGCCTACAAGCAATCTTCATATAATAATTAGCAGCTATATTGCACACGTAGCTAACCTAGCTAGCTAGCTGTAGTGTTAACGTAATCTAGCTAGTCTAGCAGTACAGTAGCAGAGTGATTTAAAACCATATGGTGATTTAATAGAAAATATAATACAACGGAGCTAAAGGTCACGTTCAGCCCTCGGGAACTCAAGTGACCACACCCGGTGGAGTTCCTTGTCCCATGAAATGAGTCACCCATGGCGAAGTCCCGGTACCTTGTCAGCTAGATGTCATTTTGAGTACATGGTAATTTAGCTTAACCATGTCCTCGTTGCCAAAACAGTAAGGATTATAATCCTTACTGTAGGAAGCTACCTATAACATTAAGCCTTTCTTTCTCTCGTCCGCACTTCTCTCTCTCTCCCTCCCTCTATCTCTCCACCTATATCTTTCTGTTTTGTAAGAACATGTCAAAACTTGCATGACTGACACGCAACTGTCTCCTACCGACCTATAGTCACTACAGGACAGCAGCGGTTTAGAAAAATACTCCGGTTTCCTCCGTGTTTAGCTTTTGCTCCGGATATTACCTGAGTGGTGTTTAACTTCCAGCTTGATAACTTCCCTGCTGTGTCCTTACCACTTATGTACTGTTTGCTTTGAGCCATGCTCAGTAAGACACCGCTTAAACCTGAGACCTGGTTGTAAAGCTCGCAGTGGACTCTTGGCCTTTGATGAGATCGATCCTTTAAGTAATGCCAGATCTGGGAGGTCAGACCTTGTCTGGGCTGGGTTAGCTGGGCTGAGCTAGACTGGGGTGGGCAGGGTTATGGGGGCTGCGCTAGTTTGGGCTGGGTAGGTATGGGCAGGGTTATGGGGGCTGCTGGGTGGGCTGCTTGGTGGGCCACATCGAGTACAGAGGGGGACTGCGTCACCAAAGCCTTTGGCAAAGGTCATTTTACCTGACTGATGATGGAGGTCCAGACCTTCACACAGCGATGCAGCAAGCCCGTTGATAGTAGCCTGACAACAATTTAACAGAAATAGGAGCAAAATAGATTTGAATTAATAAAAGTCTAGAAAGCAAGGTCCTGGACTTGGAGCATTGCCAATTATTATAATTTGTTGTCTCCACTGGAGCTTGGCGCGTCAAACCACAAAATAAACGAATTATAGGATGTATCTTTTCTCGTAGAGCCATTGCTTTGATTATACTGTTGTGTAGTTGTAGGCTATGACTTGCATGACTGTATTGGTTATGCATTTTTAAATGACCTAGTTTACAAGTCATTGTTTTCACTTGTTTTTGTCATGGGTGAGAAAGGTTTTGAAAACAAGAAGGAAAAACTTCCGTTTTCAAAGCTAAAGGGCTTCACAGTTTGGCCTCACTTGATGCACGTCCCAAAACTAGTCCAAAAAATTTAAATAGAAATGTTGCCCTAGTCGGAAGGAGTGGTGGCTGGGGACGCCCCATACCGTACAAAACAGTAAAAAGTGTTGAGCCCAGTGTAAACTAGCAGTGGTTGTGCTAGTGTCGTTAGCCAAATTCTCAACTCGCACTCAAATACCGGAACCAGTGTAATTATACCGACGTTAGACTAAACCCAACGTATGTTGTTAAGTAGGGCCAATTAAATACAAAGGGGCTTTGAAAGCTAAAGTCTTACCTTTTCTCTCCGGTAACGTTAACGGTAACAGCACCCACTAACGTCAACCTCTAGAATTACGAATTTGACACGCGGAGGAGCGCGAATATCGGCCGCTTGAGCGGGGGCTTCGGCCAATGTTGATGACCTCAAATAATTGAGTTGGCCGAGGACGGACACACACAGACATATACACTGTCTCTTTTTTCACGCATACATTCACACTCACCAATGCTATAATTCTGTCTTTCTTGCAGATTATAATAATTCGGAATGAATCATTGATATGTTCCTGGCAGACACATAAAGCTTATTACAAAACTGTTAGCATTAGGCCTAGATAGACCTTGATAAGCAAAGTAGAATGTCAATAGCAGCGATAATGTACTTGACATAGTGAAATACCTCACACCGATAACATATATTCCTGTTTCTTCAGGTAATGCTGTGCTGAGAAATCTTGAGATAAAGGAGAATGCCTTGGTAGGTTCATTGTCATTTTCACGTTTGAACTTTTTTGTGTGTGTGGGTTTCCTCGGGTTTGTTGATGGTTTTGCACTTGTTCTTTCAGAGTCAACTGGACATTCCTTTCAAAGTCAGAGCAGGGCATATAGGTAAGTTTCGGAGTCCAATGTTGACCTGATTTCTACAGAAAAATGAAAAATTTGATATTTGTCGTCTTTTCTGTTTCTCTTAACTTTCCATATTTCCTTTTCTCTCTCACGCTCTGTTAATGTTTTTCAGGACGGTTGGAGCTTAAGATTCCTTGGAAGAACCTGTACACCCAATCAGTGGAGGCGACACTGGACGGAGTCTACCTGCTCATCGTGCCCACAGCCAGTAAGAAACCCCTGTCCAGTATGACCAGGAAGTGCCTACCTCTTTCACACAGACAGATACACCCGATCATGGCACTGTATACATTTGTGTGTGTACTGCGAGTGTGCGTATATGCGAGTGTGTATTTACGTGCGTGTGTGTGTCAGGTATCAAGTACGATGCGGAGAAGGAGGACAAGCAGTTGCAGGAGGTGCGTCAGAGGGAGCTGCAGAGAATTGAGGACACCAAGCAGAAGGCTGCTGAGCAAGGTCAGAGGTCAGAGGTCACGGAGGTTGTTGTGGAAAGAGCCTCCAAGCTCTACGCTCAAGGACAAAAACAGTGCACTGTGACCGCTCTGAGTGTCTAAAACTACCATGGAACATGCATCACCAGGAGTTCCCTGATCTTTGAGAAATCAAGAGATCAATACACGGGAAAAACATGTTCATCACATTGATTCTTACCTCTGTGTCATATAAAACATGTTCAACACAGCGATCCTTACCTACGTGTCGTACAAATAAATAGATGTACCCAACACTACCCTGGTAGTAATCCATGTCCCTGGTTTCTTCTTGCCGTTCAGAGAACCCCACCATGGAAAAGCAGGACACCTTTGTGGAGAAGCTGGTCACCCAGGTGATCAAGAACCTGCAGGTGAAGATCTCCAACATCCACATTCGCTACGAGGATGACGTGAGTGTCTATCTTTCTGTTATCTATTCAGGAAGTGAAGAAGGGTTTTAAAGATTGTATTCATTTAGTTAAACACTTTTATCCAAAGCATACATGTACATGTAGTTTTTAAATACTTTTGCAACTTTTGTTACCATTTATTTATATAATATATATATTTTTCCTTTCTGTCTCTCTTCTCTCTCCCTCTCTATCTTTGCTCAATCTCGTTCTCCCCTCTCTCTCTCTCTCTCTTCTCTCTCTCTCTCTCTCTCTCTCTCTCTCTCTTCTCTCTCTCTCTCTCTCTCTCTCTCTCTCTCTCTCTCTCTCTCTCTCTCTCTCTCTCTCTCAGGTCACCAACCCTTGCTGTCCTCTGTCTTTCGGGGTATCCCTTCAAAACCTCAGCCTGCAGGTACAGTAATCATTCAGAGTATGATCCTGCTCAAACACTGGGCTGTATGAGGCTGTGGTTGCTTCTGGGTCCTGACCCTAAGCTGAACCCTGTCGTGTTCCCACAGACGTGTGACGCTAACTGGAAGCCTTGTCTCCTGGATGAGAAAGCCAAGCTCTTCTTCAAGGTAGCGTTTTCCTGCTACCACATCTACTGTTTGCACATTCAACTGTCTGTACAGCTGACGTTATAACATCTGTATTTGCTCATGGATTTGTAACTGCACAGTTCTGTTGTGATGAGGAGTTGTCGTGTGATAAGGAGGCTTGTCTGTAAGATATCTCTGTGTGTTCGTGGGTTTTGTCTCTAGCTCGTTCAGTTGGACAACCTGTTTGCCTACTGGAATGTCAATTCCACCCTCTACTCCAACCACAGCCCAGATCAGGCCCTGGTGAGTCACCCTGTCAACATCTAACTGTGTGCTGTGTGAGCAAGCTTGTGTTGTTTGTCTGTGTGTGTGTTCTGTGAGAGTGTGTGTGTGTATCTGTGTGAGCTAGCTTTTGTGCTAACTTGTGTTCTAAATCCCTGTGTGTGTGTTTGTGCTAATGATTGTGTGCGTGCGTTGTCTGCAATCTCGAAACTAATTGCCTCTTCCTGTCTCCGGTTACCATAGCTATGTCTCCAGAACAGCATCACCGCTCAGTGTTCCCTTCCCGGTAACCATGACTTCAGTGAGTACATCATTCGGTCGTGACCTCATCCTCCGAGTCACATGCTCCATGGTCAGGCAGTCATCCATGGATGATGGCCAAACTACCCTATTATTATCATCCTTATCTGATTCTATTTGCTCACATATCACTGCAAGATCAGGCTGACCAATCACTGTATCTTCCCTGTATCCTTGTGGCAGTTTTTCGTCCAATCACAGCGAACGCCAAGCTGCGTATGAACCCGCGGTCAGATGTGGACTTCTCCTCGCCCAAGGTGGACCTGGTGGTCAAACTGAAGGAGGTGGCCATCGAGCTTAACAGACCCCAGGTAGGAAGGAGGGAGGACAGGGATGGAGGGAGGGAGGGAGGAAGGGATGGGGAGGGAATGATTGGGTGGGAGGGAGGGTGAGGGAGACTGAGGGAGGCTGAGCTGGACATTTTTTCTGTGTGTGATAATGCTCAATCTGACCCCTGACCTCCCCTTCTCCTCTTCCTTCCAGTACATCAGCATTCTGGAGCTGCTGGGCTCTGTGGACATGATGTCACGCAACCTTCCATACAGGAAGTACCGTCCAAGAGTCCACGTTCACACCAACGCCTACCAATGGTCAGAACCCTTTACCAAGCAGAGAGAGCTCTCTGGGATTCATACTGCATCACTCTGCTTCAGATATGCTCATATCTCTGTCTGGTGTGTGTGCGTGTGTTTGTGTGTGTGTGTGTGTGACCAGGTGGCACTACGTGATAACGGGCATCATGGAGGTCGATGTGAAGCCCCGGCTGCACATGTGGTCATGGAAACACATCAAGCGTCACCGGGTGACGGTGAAACGTTACCGGGAACGCTACAAGGAGAAGATCACCAGCAAGAAGCCCCCAGACACCCTGCTCAAGGAACTGGAGGTCCTCTCTCCAGTTCCTTGTTCCAGTTCCTCCTCTTCCTGCCTTTATGTTCTCAGCCTCTGATGGATGATGGACATTAAGTAATTGACAATTGTCCATGTGAGTTATCTGTTAAATGGCTAAATCAATACTCTTGTCTTCCTGTGTGCTTAGGAACACGAGAAGATGCTGGATATCTTCAACATCACTCTGGCCAGACAGCAGGCTGAGATGGAGGTATGCCAACAACAAAGCGAGCAGCACAGCCTCTCTCTCTAATCTCTAATCTCTTGTCTCTTATCTCTCTCCTCTCTCCTCTCTTATCTCTCTTTTATCGGTCGTCTCTTTCTACACATCTCGTATTTCTCTCTCTCATGTCTCAAGTCTCACTTAGCGGCGAGATCTTCTCCTGATATGACACACCCAGTAACGTGTGCTACATTCACGCGTGTGTAGACTTCCTCAGTGAGTGCCGTCAGGGCCTTGTTGGTGTGCATGGTGTAAACAGCTAACCGCTGTCCCAGGCCACCGCCGTGGTCGCTTCACAGCTCCGTGGACGATGTGTCATGTGACCTCCCGGAGACTCCTCTGTGGTCGAGTTGTTACAGCTCACACAGACTCAGCTGTTGGCTGGCGCTGCTGCTAGACTGCTGGTTAGGGTGAGATTCACACTGGCACTTCGGCTGATGTTGATGTTAACACTGCCCCTCCACCCCCCCTCCCTCTCCTCCCTCCTCCACCCCCCCCTCCTCCCCTCTCCTCCCTCCTCCACCCCCCCTCCTCCCTCTCCTCCCTCCTCCACCCCCCCCCTCCCTCTCCTCCCTCCTCCACCCCCCCTCCTCCCTCTCCTCCCTCCTCCACCCCCCCCCCTCCCTCTCCTCCCTCCTCCACCCCCCCCCCCTCCCTCTCCTCCCTCCTCCACCCCCCCCCCCCCTCCCTCTCCCCCCTCCTCCATCCCCCACCCCCCTTCCTCCCTCCTCCACCCCCCCCCCCCCCTCCCTCTCCTCCCTCCTCCACCCCCCCCCCCCTCCCTCTCCCCCCTCCTCCATCCCCCACCCCCCTTCCTCCCTCCTCCACCCCCCTTCCTCCCTCGTCCACCCTTCTTCCTCCCTCCTCCACCCCCCCCTCCCTCCTCCACCCCCCCCCCCTCCCTCTCCTCCCTCCTCCATCCCCCACCCCCCTTCCTCCCTCGTCCACCCTTCTTCCTCCCTCCTCCACCCCCCCTCCCTCTCCTCCCTCCTCCACCCCCCCCCCCCTCCCTCTCCCCCCTCCTCCATCCCCCACCCCCCCTTCCTCCCTCCTCCACCCCCCTTCCTACCTCGTCCACCCTTCTTCCTCCCTCCTCCACCCCCCCCTCCCTCTCCTCCCTCCTCCACCCCCCCCCCCTCCCTCTCCTCCCTCCTCCATCCCCCCACCCCCCCCTTCCTCCCTCCTCCACCCCCCTTCCTCCCTCGTCCACCCTTCTTCCTCCCTCCTCCACCCCCCCTCCCTCTCCTCCCTCCTCCACCCCCCCCCCCTCCCTCTCCTCCCTCCTCCATCCCCCACCCCCCTTCCTCCCTCCTCCACCCCCCTTCCTCCCTCGTCCACCCTTCTTCCTCCCTCCTCCACCCCCCCTCCCTCTCCTCCCTCCTCCACCCCCCCCCTCCTCCCTCTCCTCCCTCCTCCATCCCCCACCTCCCTCCTCCACCTCCCTCCTGTCCCCAGGCCAGCAAGGCAGGCCTCCGTATCTACCGCCCGGGGCTGAAGATGGAGGAGGAGGAGTCTCAGGGCTGGTTCGGCTGGGCGTGGGGCTGGGGAGGCCAGGACGCCACCCAGGCCCGGGAGGTCAAGACTGGAGGTGAGACACGGGGGACACCTCTCAATACTCCGAGACACACGACACCTGGATGTTGATTTGTGTGTTTTGTCTGTCACCTTCTCTGTTCTGTTGACCCGGCTGGCCCCGCCCCTTCAGGGTTTGATGGGCTGATGACACCTGCTGAGAAGTCCAAACTCTACACTGCCATTGGATACAGCGAGACGGCTGTCAATCCCAACGTGCCAAAGAATGTGAGTGGTTACCAGTCCTAAGCCCCACCCAGATTTCTTGTAGTGCTGAGATACACACATGAGAAGCAGAGTTATATAGAAAACAGATACACACACACACTAAGTGTTGATGTGGGCCTGCAGTTTGAGGACATGAAGGTGGACTTCCACATGGAGAAGCTGTCAGTGTGCATCAAGGACAGCAAGGACAAGGATGAGATCATCAAGCTGACTGTGGAGGAGCTGAAGTCCCTGCTGACCCAGAGACCTGGGGCTCAGGCCATCAAGTAGGCTGGCTGGTTCTGTCTGTCTATCTGTCTGTCTGTCTGTGCCTCTGTATGTCTGTCTGTCTGTCTGTCTGCCTGTCCCTCTGTATGTCTGTGTCTCTCCTATGCTTTCTATATCCTTCTCTGCTTGTCTGTCTGCTGGTTCTATCTCTCTTGTCTCCCTCTCTCTGACCTCCCCTCCCTCCCTCCCTCCTTCCTCACCCCCCCGCCCCCCTCCCCCAGGCTGGTTGCCAGGCTGAGTCTGTTTGAGGTGACCGGGCTGTCCAGTAACCGGGTGGCGCCCACGCTGCTGTCGTCGAGGAAGGCTGCCACGGTAACGGGCACTCCCCTGCTGAGCATCCTGTTTGAGACCAACCCCCTGGACGCCAGCGCCGACCAGAGGCTGAAGGTGGAGTCCCAGCCCCTGGAGATCATCTACGACGCTGTGAGTCTGGCTGTGTGTGTGTGTGTGAGTCTGGCTGTGTGTGTGTGTGTGTGAGTCTGGCTGTGTGTGTGTGTGTGAGTCTTGCTGTGTTTGTGTGTGTGAGTCTGGCTGTGTGTGTGTGTGTGAGTCTGGCTGTGTGTGTGTGTGTGTGAGTCTGGCTGTGTGTGTGTGAGAGAGCAGAGGTGTGTGTTTGTGATACAAAGATGTGTGTGTGTGTGTTGGCTCCCTGTGTGCATGTCTGTGTGTGACAGTGTTTCTCTGCCCTGTAGATAACAGTGAACGGCATGTCGGCCTTCTTCATGCCCCCTGACGACTTGCAGCTGGACGAACTGACCAATGCCACGCTGATGAAGCTGGAGCAGTTCAGAGACAGGACCGCCACAGGTGTGTGTGTGACTTGTTTGCTTTCCTCAGGACAGGATATCAGCCTCATAGACCAGACTTCCTTCTAAGACCCTGCTCTCCATCTGTAGTCAGTTGCACTTTCCTAGTTTACACATCCTCTCTGTCCTACACACACACATTGTCTCTCTCTCATTCTCTCTCTCGTTCATTATACGTCCTGCACCGCCTCTCCCCAGGACTGCTGTACGTCATCGAGACGCAGAAGGTTCTGGACTTGAACGTCAACCTGATGGCGTCATATGTGATCATCCCTCAGTCAGGCTTCTACAGCGGCACCCAGAACGTCATCCTGCTGGACCTGGGACACTTCAAGGTCAGGCCAGGATACGGGGTCGCCGAGGGCGTTTTAAAAAGGGTGTTTTCTCCAAAACTGCGTTCTGGGCGATTCGAACCTGCAACCTCTTGATGTTGTGTCTGGCCCGCTGTGTGTGCAGGTGACCAGTCAGAGCAGGAAGGGACTGCCCCAGCTGTCGGTGGGCAGCAGCACCATCGATGAGTTCATGTCCCGTGCATATGACAGCTTCGACGTGCAGCTAAGCAGCCTACAGCTGCTGTACAGCAAGCCTGGTAGGGGGACACCACACACACACTCACACACACACACACACACACAGTTACACTCCCACACTCACACACACTCACTCACTCACACACACACACACACACAGTTACACTCACACACTCACACACACTCACACACACACACACACAGTTACACTCACACACTCAAACACACACACACACACACACACACAGTTACACTCACACACACATACAGTTACACTCACACACCCTCTCAGTCACTCCCGATGCTCCTGTGTTAGACGGGGACTGGAAGAATGCCCGTAAGCTGAAGAAGTCGTCTCTTCACATCCTGGAGCCTGTGGACCTGAAGGTGGTGTTCAGCAGGGCCATGGTGGTGTCTGACCCTCGCATGCCCAAGTACGACTCTGTCCCTGCTCACGTACACACACACACACAGTCACACACTCACTCTCTCATACTTACTGACTCTCTCTCTATCACGCTCTCTCTCTCTCTCTCTCTCTCTCTCTCTCTCTCTCTCTCTCTCTCTCTCTCTCTCTCTGTCTCTCTCACACACACACACTCAGTCAGTCAGTCAGTCTCTCTCTCACACTTACTGTCTATCCCTCTCTTTCTCTCTCACACACACACTCATTGACTCCCTCCCTTCCTGTGTGTGTGTGTGTGGTCCAGGTTTAAGGTGTCTGGGGAGCTGCCTCTGCTGTCGGTGCGTATCTCAGATGATAAGGTGCGCGGCGTGTTGGCTCTGATAGACAGCATCCCCCTGCCTGAGAGCAGACCAGTCCCTCGCGGCTCCGCATCACACTCCACACCCAAGGTACTCTCTCTCCCCGTGTGTGTGTCTGTGTCTATCATGGAGCCACACTTGAGGTAAACTATGTGTGTGTCTGCAGGCACCCAAGTCCTACACGCCTCAGCTAACCCCCAGGAAACCAGCTATAGCTGACCTGAGATCCTCGATCATCTTCGACTCAGGTGAGACACACACACACACTGTTCCTAGCCCTCAGGTGTGATATGAGACTAATTTCACATGTAACTTATTTCCTGTGTGTGCTCAGGTTCGGAGGAAGATCTGTTCTATGATGCTCCCAGCTCTCCTATAGGAGACCACCCCTTCTTCCCAGACATGCCCAGTCCACTCCAGCGCTCAGTGTCCGTCAAGAGGAGGGGCCTGGTGAAGAAGGATCCTCAGAAGAACATGACGGAGCTCCTTGTCAGGTTTGAGATCAACGAGGTACGGAACCCTCTCCTCTCTTCTCATCTCTCTCTCCTTTCTCCTCTCTCTCTCCTTTCTCCTCTCTTCTCATCTCTCTCTCCTTTCTCCTCTCTTCTCTTCTCATCTCTCTCTCCTCTCTTCTCATCTCATCTCATCTCTCTCTCCTCTCTTTTCATCTCTTTCCTCTCTTCTCATCTCTCTCTCTCATCTCTTCTCATTTCTTTCCTCTCTTCTCATCTCTCTTCTCTCATCTCTCTCTCCTCTTTCTCCTCTCTCCTCTCTTCTCTCATTTCTCTCTCCTCTTTCTCCTCTCTCCTCTCTCTCCTCTCTTCTCTCATCTCTACTCTTTTCTCCTCTCCTTTCCTGTACTATACCATATCATACTGCACTGTACCGTACCATACAACCCTGTCCTATCCTGTGTGTGTGTAGGTGTCGGTGCAGCTGTGTCGTCTGAGCGGAGGTGTGGAGGTGTCTGTGCTGCAGCTGGACATTGAGGGGCTGGGCACAGAGTTCAGCCTGCGCACCTTCGACATGACCTCCTACACCTTCCTCCGGGAGATCTGCCTCAAGAGCCCTGAGCACATGGGTCAGTGTGTGTGTGTGTGTGTGAGCGTGTGTGTGTGTGGCGTTTTATGTGATTTATTTGCATGCTCTGTGTGTGTGTTTGTGTGTGTTAATGTGCTTCTTCCTATGGCGCCTCAGATTCTGAAGAGAAGATGGTTCATCTCATCACCACTCTAGACAACACTGAGGATGACCTGCTCACTCTGGAATACACCAAGGTACACACACACACACACACACACACTTCACAGAAATATACCACCCACATGTACACACACACACACCTCACAGAAATATACCACCCACATGCACACACACACACACCTCACAGAAATATACCACCCACATGCACACACACACACACACCTCACAGAAATATACCACCCACATGCACACACACACACACACCTCACAGAAATATACCACCCACATGCACACACGCGCACCACACTGTGCCTATAACTGACTTGTCTCTTTCTCTTTCAGGCTGATAAAAATGGTCCAGAATTCAAGTCCAACTACAACAACACAGAACAACTGATCAAGGTGAGGGTAGATCTGTCTCTCTGTGCTCCATTCTGTGGACTGTATCTTGCTGAGTTACATTTTAAATTCTCAAATCGAAACTGTACTGTACTCTATCCTACTCTACTGTACTCTACTATACTCTACCCCACTCTACTCTGTCATAACCCACTCTACTGTACTCTACCCCACTCTACTCTGTCATAACCCACTCTACTGTACTCTACTATACTCTACCCCACTCTACTCTGTCATAACCCACTCTACTGTACTCTACTGTACTCTACCCCACTCTACTCTGTCATAACCCACTCTACTGTACTCTACCCCACTCTACTCTGTCATAACCCACTCTACTGTACTCTACTATACTCTACCCCACTCTACTCTGTCATAACCCACTCTACTGTACTCTACCCCACTCTACTCTGTCATAACCCACTCTACTGTACTCTACCCCACTCTACTCTGTCATAACCCACTCTACTGTACTCTACCCCACTCTACTCTGTCATAACCCACTCTACTGTACTCTACTATACTCTACCCCACTCTACTCTGTCATAACCCACTCTACTGTACTCTACCCCACTCTACTCTGTCATAACCCACTCTACTGTACTCTACCCCACTCTACTCTGTCATAACCCACTCTACTGTACTCTACCCCACTCTACTCTGTCATAACCCACTCTACTGTACTCTACCCCACTCTACTCTGTCATAACCCACTCTACTGTACTCTACCCCACTCTACTCTGTCATAACCCACTCTACTGTACTCTACCCCACTCTACTCTGTCATAACCCACTCTACTGTACTCTACTATACTCTACTCTGTCATAACCCACTCTACTGTACTCTACCCCACTCTACTCTGTCATAACCCACTCTACTGTACTCTACCCCACTCTACTCTGTCATAACCCACTCTACTGTACTCTACCCCACTCTACTCTGTCATAACCCACTCTACTGTACTCTACTGTACTCTACCCCACTCTACTCTGTCATAACCCACTCTACTGTACTCTACCCCACTCTACTCTGTCATAACCCACTCTACTGTACTCTACCCCACTCTACTCTGTCATAACCCACTCTACTGTACTCTACCCCACTCTACTCTGTCATAACCCACTCTACTGTACTCTACCCCACTCTACTCTGTCATAACCCACTCTACTGTACTCTACTATACTCTACTCTGTCATAACCCACTCTACTGTACTCTACCCCACTCTACTCTGTCATAACCCACTCTACTGTACTCTACCCCACTCTACTCTGTCATAACCCACTCTACTGTACTCTACCCCACTCTACTCTGTCATAACCCACTCTACTGTACTCTACTGTACTCTACCCCACTCTACTCTGTCATAACCCACTCTACTGTACTCTACCCCCCTCTACTCTGTCATAACCCACTCTACTGTACTCTACCCCACTCTACTCTGTCATAACCCACTCTACTGTACTCTACTGTACTCTACCCCACTCTACTCTGTCATAACCCACTCTACTGTACTCTACCCCACTCTACTCTGTCATAACCCACTCTACTGTACTCTACCCCACTCTACTCTGTCATAACCCACTCTACTATACTCTACCCCACTCTACTCTGTCATAACCCACTCTACTATACTCTACCCCACTCTACTCTGTCATAACCCACTCTACTGTACTCTACCCCACTCTACTCTGTCATAACCCACTCTACTATACTCTACCCCACTCTACTCTGTCATAACCCACTCTACTGTACTCTACCCCCCCAGGTGAACTTCTCGTCACTGGACGTGCACCTGCACACAGAGGCGCTCCTCAACGCCATGAACTTCCTGAACAGCCTCCTCCCCCCCTCCGCCGAGAAGGGGGCGGGGCCGGAGGACCTGCCCACTATCCCGGAGGAGGACGAGG